>NC_090122.1:500854-650029 GCF_023973825.1 Plasmodium brasilianum
AAAAAAAAAAAAAAAAAAAAACCTTTTCATTTTACATTAACATTTTTTTTTTTCATATATATATAGAAAAATAGTAATGTTTCCATTTGGTATATGTATATATATTATATATATATAATACTTACAATATATTTAGGGGAAATTTTAATTTCATACAAAATAACACATTATATATTTTTCATTCGATTAATAAATATATATATATTTAATATCAGAGAAATTTTATTGAAGAGTTTTTAATTGAAAGTCATATTTTTATATAACTTACAAAAGTAAACTATATAATTTAAATATAATTATGAAAAAACAAAAAAAAATAAGAAACATGTATATATGCTATAACTCTCTATATAATAGACCACGAAACAATTTGCTGATATCATAAAATAAGCATTGAATTTAAACAGGAAAGGAAAAATTCATTCCCATATATATTACGCATTACGTATGCGTATATACTTACAAGTTATAAAGATAATAATAAATTAAATAAATAATATAATATTTATTATTATATATATGTGGTAAGTAATAACTACCGCATTACGTATGCCGTAAATTAATGGTGCAATTTTTTTCCTTCCTGTTTAATTCATGCTATTTTATGAATATCAGCAAAATTGTTTTCGTGGTTATTAATATAGGAGTTATAGCATATATAATGTTTCTTGATTTTTTTTTGTTTTTTCATAATTATATTTAAATTATATAGTTTACTTTTGTAAGTTATATAAAAATATGACTTTCAATTAAAAACTCTTCAATAAAATTTCTCTGATATTAAATATATATATATTTATTAATCGAATGAAAAATATTTATTTATGTGAAGTAGTAGCTTATTGTTTGGTAAACTGAAATTAATTTCCCTTATTGTAGTATTTATAAAAATAATAACATATACCAAATGGAAACATTACTATTTTTCTATATATATATGAAAAAAAAAAATGTTAATGTAAAATGAAAAGGTTTTTTTTTTTTTTTTTTTTTTTATATTTATACTCAATAAATAACAAACTTCTAAAATACTGTTCCAACTAATATATTTTTGCGATTTATTTATTAAAAAATAATGAAAATTAATGTTATTTTTTTTTTTGATTTAATTTTTTTATAAACGGAAAAATAACGAAAATGACGAATAAAAATTTTAATTTGAAAATAAAAATATGTATTATATATATATTATATATATGTATATATTTTATATATTTTTATGAACACATTCGTAAAAAATGACAAAAAATTTTTAATATGTAATAAACTATTATGAGATGAGATTTTGTAATTTTTAATTTATATTGAATAATCAAATAAAAAGGAATTTTATTTAAATGGTTGGTACATATATATAAATATTTATTTTACGCATATTTTATGTTTCAAAATTAAAATATTTAATTGCGGACAACTTTAATTTACATAATAAAGCAATTAAAATTGTGATATAAATACATATATATATAACAATACATATTTATAACTATAATTGTAAAAATTGTAAAAATATATTATATACATAAATGTGCGTACTGTATAATTTATTTTTATATATATGTCATAGTTCTTTTTTTTTTCCATTTTTATGCATTTGTATTAATTTTATCCTTTTTATTCTGCTTCAAGCAGTGCATCATTTGAATTGGGCCAAATATGGCGAAATTGTGTACTACATTTTTTTATCAATTTTGTTAACATTTCTCTATTACAATATGCTTATTAATGTGTAAAATATTATATACCATGTATATATATATATATGTATGTTTTTATACAAATAATGTTCTTATTTAACTATACTTCAATTTTTTCTCCTGTCCTTTTCTGATAGTTCCACGTCCATTTTTTTGTGCAATTTTGCATTAAAGCATGCCTGCTAAAGAATTTGGTAAAACATAACGGAAACAAAAAAAAAAAACTATAAAAGCATAAAAAAAAAAAATGAACCTTGTTAAATATAGTTTTGAATATAGAAACATATTTTCCCTTTCGAAAAATACTGTATGTTCCTTAAAATGTTTTCCAATTATTGAAAAAAAAAATTCATTGTTCAAGTATGGAATTTCTAAATTTAAATACCTTGATAAGTTAGCTATAATAAGAGAAGATAATATGCTAACAAATTCGTATTTTTTGAATGATTCTTTTTTTTTACACATTTTAAAGGAAAACGAGGAAAATCCTATATTTAAAAAAACTCCCCAGGTTTTAAATCCTTTTTTTTTCTTTTTGTCTATTACAAAATGATATATTTTTATTGCCATATATAATTTCTCTCACTTGCTTCAGCATATGTTTATAATATAAAAATACATACTGAAGGCATATTACATGAAAACCTTTACTACTCAAGATAATGACGCGATATTTACATGCGGTTATTACATCGTATATAATTTGAGATGCTTTAAAAATCTAATCCAACTTCTTTTTTTAATTCTCAGGAATTGTTATATTTTAAAAATAAAAAAACAAAGTTAGCCTTGAGAAGAAAAAGAAAAAGAATGGGTGAACGTATAAGTTTAAGATATAGATGACGTAGTATATCATACGGTGTTGTTATATATATATATATATGTATAACATACAGTTTGTATGCATGTACAGCATACATTATGCCTAATGATATGTTTTTTCGCATGTCATTACAACTTCATTTTTCAGTTACGCTTACGCATTTTTTTAAATGAAAAGTAACAAGTTTTAATTTGCTGTTAAAATGTTTATTTATGTTTGTATACATATAGCCATCATGTATATGCATTATATAATACACTTTGTCAACATAGAGGGCTTTAAATTCGAAAGAATATGTAAATAACAATATTATGTATGCTTGCACATACATTATGGACTTTATACTTTTATTTTATCCCCATTTTAATTTGTTGCTATTTTTTTCAAAAAGTTCATGTGTTATTTAGTGTATATATATTCAACACCATATACGTGCATATGCAAACATATATATAATATTTTCATAAACTTTTAACTTATTTAAAAAAAAATAAAAAAACAGAGTTCGAAAAATAAGTTACACTTTTAAAATAATACCATTATGATCTATTTTGCTCCTGTAGTAAAATTTTTTTTTTTTTTTAAATGATAAACCAAATAGAAGGGAAACTTATATATACAAGCATTTTCTCCATATTAGGCATATACTTCATTGTATGATACATTTTATATATTTTCTACTACGGGAATAGTTGTTGGAATTACGTGACACTCGGTGAACAATTTTTAGCGGCATATTTAGGTTATGTAAAATAAAGAAAAACGAAGAGCGACTGGCGAGATTAAAAAGAAGGAACAAAAATTATTGACATTCTATAAATAAAAAATGAATGTCTTTTTATTCTCCTTTTTTACAAAGAATTTTTTACGTTTATTTTCTTTTTGTTCTTATGATGTTTACAATTGCGTCCTTTGTTTTTTTTTTCAAAGAGATATAGAACAACTTTAATATACGGTATAACGCACAAGGTGCATCTTATCTTACGTTTTGGTGTCGCAATATACGAATGTCAAAAATATAAGAAAAGTAAACGAAAATAATTGCTAAAACGAATACGAAACAGTAAAATATTATGCACAGGCGTATGTAGTAAAACGAAATACGCATTAACTGAAATACATTTATAATACAAATATTACAATAAAAAAACAAAAATAATAAATATAAAAATGTTATTTTATCTTCAATTTATTCCATTTTACTTTACCTTCCACCAACTCCATTCTGTCCGCCCTTTTTGCTTTTTATTTTATTATTTTTTTTTTTAAATCATTATAATATATAAAAAAAAAGTTCAATTGTAGGGAGAAACAAAATTTTTTCTGATTTACGTAATATAAAAGAATATTTAAAAGTTTTCTACGTATCTTTTATTTTTAAATAAAAAGATATGCTTGATACATGTTACGTGCTTACTCGTATAAGGATATATATATATATATATATATATATATATATATATATATATATATATATATATATTATATATGCACAAATGTATACACGTGTGTGTACATATATACATTTGTTCATGTAAAAATGTGTATGTACTACAGATTAGTTATCAGGGGCAAAAATAATATTTTTGTGAACTTTCGTTAACATTTTTGCAAGAAAATTGTTAACATTTTTGTGTATATTTTGTTAACATATTTGCTAGGAATTTATTCACATTTTTGCGCGGAATTTGTTCACATTTTTACTCTGAATTTGTTCACATTTTTGCAAAAATTTAAGAATAATTTGTGGATATTTTGCGAAAAGATTTAATAGAACAAACAAGCACCAGTTAACAATTTTCGCAAACATTAATAAAGTATATTGAGAACTGACATATTTCGTTTGATACACATAATTTTTACTAGTGACATTATAAGAAATATGGTGAAAATTAAAAAAAGCAGTATGCTGTTTTGGAAGAAGGATATAAATAAAGAGTTGCGTCTTTATAATTTTTTGAATGGTCTATTTTGTGTTAGTGGGATATATTTTTTTTTTGTAATATTTGGGTATTATCAAGAAAAATTACCAAATTTAGGGAAAGAGAAAGAAAAATTTTATTATAATATATTTTTAATATATGTCCTATGTTTATCAAATAGTATATGTAGCTTATTTGCAATATTTATTAAGAGTAAATTAAATAATGAAAATTTTATTCCATATTTAAAAAATAAAGTGGATATGTATTTTATAAAGCAAATAATGTTAATATCAATTACTTATTCAATAGCAATGATAGCAACAAATTATTCATTAAGTCATGTTAATTTCCCAACTCAAGTTCTTGTAAAGTCAGGTAAAATGATACCAATAGTAGTAGGGGGTTATTTATTTTTCGGAAAAAAATATCCTTATTATGATTACATTTCTGTATTTTTAATTACATCATCATTAGTAGTATTTAATTTAATAAGAACAAGAACTCCAAAAGAAGTTAATCAAACAACCTTTGGACTTTTACTTTTATCTATATCATTATTATGTGATGGTTTAACAGGACCAAGACAGGATAAATTATTAAGTAAATATAATGTGGACTCAGTCAATTTGATGTTTTTTGTCAATATTTTTGCATTTATTTTTAATTTAATTGCATCATTAATAATTGAAGGTTCCAAGCCGTATAACTTCATAAATAAATATACTGACTCGTATTATTATATATTAGCCTTTTCAATAAGTGGAAGCTTAGGTCAATTTTTTGTTTTTTATTCTCTTAAAGTGTACGGTAGCTTATATACTAGTCTTTTCACAACTCTCAGAAAAGCATTAAGTACAGTTGTATCGGTGTATTTATTTGGTCACGTTTTGAAACCTTTGCAATGGGGATGTATTTCTGTCATATTCTCAACTTTGATCATACAAAATTACCTGAAGCAACAAGCGAAGAGAGTTCATGCAAAAAGCAAGTAACGGAGCACTCAACAGGAGGAAAGCCGTTCAGCTCGCTACGCGGAATTTCCATTTCGTCTATATTTCGCAGAAATCTTTCGGACATTGTTTTTATGTGCATTGCTATTTATGGGCATTGTTTTTACGTGCATTCTTATTATGGGCATTGTTTTTATATGAAGCTTTTTACGCTCCTTTGGAATTCTTTTGCGTTTTTATGCAATTTTTTTTGCACTGTTGTTACCTTTTTTTTACCCCATTTTTTATCCCATTCCTTACCCCCTGTTTCAGGTTCATTTATTTTGCCCACACCCTTTTTGCGCTATATAGTTGCTGCTATTTCTGAAAAACATTTTTACGTTTTTTTTTCACGTCTTTCCCATACCCCCCTTAATAACTTATTTTGGTTAAGCGTATTTTTCATGTTTCTGTCATGAAACTCTTCAACTGCACAGATTTCTCTCTGTTATAAATTGCATATGTTTACATTTGTTATTTCTATTTTTAAATTGTACAAGTATAAATTTTCTTTAAAAGTTGAAACATACAAAAAAGAAAAAAATTATAATTAAATGGAATGAGAAGGATGACGCACTGGCGACAAGGCCAAAAAAAAAAAAAAAAAAAAAAGAAAAGGAAAAAAAACTACACATCTCAAAACTGCAACGTGAGAAAAGTTGAAAATGAAGCATTTAAAATATGCATTAGAAACGTGCAATGCTGTGAAGAATGGTAAATATATACATAATAATATATCTAATAATACATAGACCTTGCATGCACAATGCATGCAAAATGGGTAACTTTAAGTGCAATTAGCATATATACGTATGTACGTACATACACATATATATATGTACATATACATACATATATATATACAATTTTATACACATACGTTAGTGATACACGAGGGGCACACAAAATACGCTCGAACACTCATCGAGGAAGACTAGTTAAATCCCTTTTCCAACAATCGCGTAACCGCAGAATTTACGTCACCTCCTGTTTCTTGCAAAGCTTGAATGTTCGCATCGTTATCAATGAAACCCATTTCTTGAAGACTGACCAACTGAGAAGCATATTTTTCCTCAGGTGGTCTATTGTCAGCTACTTCGGTAGTATTAAAATCTAAATTTTGATTAGCATTTGGGAAATTAAAATTCCCTAAATTCCGATTAGCTCTCATAACCTGTTGAAATGTTTGTAGAAGTTCAGGAGACTGGAAAAGGGCATTCATATTATTACCAATATTACCCGCATTACTACTATTACCTGCATTATTATTATTATTGTTATCGCTCTGGTTATTAGTACCGGTAGAGGTGTTAGTACTTGCAAAATTATTTAAGTTATTTAAAAAGTCTTCCATTCTAAGTCCTCTTTGACTATTATTATTGCTAGCAGTGTTACTATTATTATTATTCATATTTAAAGCATTTTCAATTTGTAAACCTGCTTGTAAAATTTCAGGTCTCAAAAATTCTCTTAGTAAATTAGGGTTTTCTAAAACGGGTTGCATAAGTGGACTTTGTGAAAAAGTATTTCTTAATAATGGATTATTTGATACTAAGTTAGTTAACATCTCTGGGTTACTACTTAGTTCATTCATTAAAGACCTAGCTAAAGGATTACTTAATAATGAGCTCATGCTTTCTCTATTAAATTCGCCACCTGCATTCGCATTTAGTAGATTCGATAAATTACCAATGTTGAAATTGTCCGTAGCACCTGAACCGGCGTTGAAATTGTTCATATCTGAGGAATAAAATAGACGAGGAACATTAATGCAATCAAAAAATTTACATATATATATATATGTGTGTACATGTAGGTATATGTGCAAAGATATATAATGTAAACAGGCAGTTGCCAAAATATTAATCAGGGAATCACTCAGCGCTCACATGGAGGCAGAATCTATTATGTACATCAAATTCATGTAGTAAGCCACTAGTCGAGGGAATATATTAGGGATACAATTACAAACACGTTATGATCAAATTGTACATTTATAAGATGCACACATATAAATGGAATACAAACCTCCTGTTCCACTCTGCATCAACATTTGAACTAATGGGTTGTTATTGAAATCATTTAAATTATCACTTGGACTTGTGTTTTGGTCGTTTCCAATATTTTCATTTTTGTTACCCTCCTTTTCAGATTCGGCTATAAATTTGGAAGAGGAATCAAGTACGTCTAGGCATATGCGCATATACATTTGCACACACATTGCATATATTCACATATATTTATGCCCATACACATGTAAATATAAACATGAACACATACCCATACACATACACATACATTTATACAAACATCTACATCCATATAACGTTTAAGCATAAGACCATAACAAGCAATTTTGAATTCCTTTTTTCTTACGCTCCTTGGAAGCTATCGCGCTACGAACTAAGTGCATTGTATTTCCGTCTGCTACATTATATACTGTTAAAGACTCCTTATCCTTCAAGATTTTCCCTTAAAAATTAAGGAAAAAGGTCAAATATTATATAGTATAATAATAAGGTTTCCCCAAGTATTACATATAAGTAATATGTAGTCATGCATAAAAACATTAAAAATAAAGCTTTGCATAAACGTATTTATATAAGGGTTATAGGTTTACCATACAAATATGTATTAAAGCAAATGTGTATGAATAAAAAACAAAATATGCATCTTTTGTAATTATTATTTATTTATTTTATTTCATTATTTTTTTTTCTTTTAAATAGAAACCTTTAAAAATCAGTCTCTGCGATTCCACAGGTATATCAACATGTTCAGCACATTTTTGTTTTAATTCCAAAACTGTTATATCTGGTTCAATGGCAATTGTAAATTCTTTACCTCCTGTTACTTTAAATGAAACGTTTATTGTCATTTTTCTTTCCGTTGTTTCAAAACGTATTAATTTATCTTATTGGAAGGATGGGCAATAGAGCAAAAGCGTCGATATATATATGTATACGTAAATATATATGTATTTATACGTAGATATATATATGTATTTGTAAATATATGTATGTATATTAAATATATATATTTATATATATGTTGTGTGTATATTTTTATTTTTGCTCATAATATTTGTTCCTTAAAAACACGAGTAAATAATCATCTATTCGTTTATTTATTTTGTGAAAAATTTCTAATTTTTTTTCTTAACGATTATGAGCTTATAAACTCTTCACATAAAATAATACTTTAGTTTTTAATTTTTTTTTCTTTTTTTTTGTAATATTTTATTATAATTATCATTATGCTATTATTATTTTGCTCTTATATTTTTATATTTTTATTTATTATTCTGTATAACTTGTTAATATAAATGTTTTATTTATTTTTATATTTTTTCAAAATTTTTTTTCTTTTATGTGCACGTATTAATATTATTACAATACGTAATCTTATATATATATGTATGTAATTATATATATGTATATATATAAATGTACACTCGAATATAACACTACGTAAGCCTATAAAAATACACTCCTTATACTACTGATTCATAATTATATGTAAGTACATATATAAGTACGTAATAATATGACGTAATTGTTTGACATAACTGTATGACGTAATTGTTTGACATAAGTGTATGACGTAATTGTTTGACGTAACTGTTTGACGTAACTGTATGACGTAATTGTTTGACGTAGCTGTTTGATGTAATTGTTTGACGTAATAAAAGGAATTATATACAGTTTATGTTACTTATACATAGCAATCAATGAATAAATATTTAAACATTTTTAAAGGTGAAAAAAATATAATATATATAATTATACTGCCACTTAGGAGTAAGGGTCCATAAAATTGATACTTCTTTTTAACAAAATAAGAAAAGTGTATATAAATGCAAATTGGTTAGTATATGCTTATAAAATGAAAATGCAAAGAAAATGTGAAAATAGAAAAATTGTTTCTTGCACAAATAGTTCCTCTTGTGTGAATTATAAGATTGAAATATGAAACGGTATGATATTGTTGTATATTATTATATTCATCTAATATATATTAAAAAAAAATGAAGGCGAATTTTCAATTTGCTACAGCATGTGGCAAATAGGAGTAGCAAAAATTTAGTATTTCCACTTAACGAAAAATTTTGCTTATTTCAAAGTTCCAAAAAAAAGAAAAAGAAAACTTTTTTTAAAATAAAAAAAAAATATGTACTTATGTATACATTTATTTGTTTAAGATAAATTATGATGTTAATCGCCTAACGGGGGTAGAGGAGTAGTAATTACATTGTTTATAATGTGCACATTATAGTATCATTTTAAAAAAATAATAATAAATTGCTACATTGTAAAAAATTTTAATAATAAGAACAATATAATAGATTGTTTTTTAAAAAAAAAAAAAAAAAAAGGACGATCTACGCTTATTCAGAATTGTGGAAATAAGAAATAAATTCCAAGATCCGTGAACTTTAAATTGTTATGATGGAGAATAAGTAACAGATTTATGGCTAAAGAAAAAATACTACATTAAGGCAAAAAAAAAAAAAAAAAATGTATATATATATATATATACATATGTTGTATGTATAGGATACAGTTTTTAAGTTTCTCTTTCGTTACACGCTGTTTATGTTTAAATAAGTCATTGTGCACATGATGCTGACATCGTAAAGAAATAGTAAAAGCCAAAATGCGCTTTGCACCTGATTTGTTAAAAAATATATATAATATAGAGAAACGGTACTTTACAGATACAACGAAAGTAAAACTTAATAGTACAGGGAAAAAGGAAATTATTGTTTTACATCCTATATTAAAAAAGTCAAAAAAGTATAGCAAGAGCTGTGATGAAACACTTTACGATGCTCAGGAAGCTTTGGGGTTAGCTCGGTCAGCAGGGTTCAAAATTGCAAATGGAATTTCTATGCCATCAGGGGGTTGGACTAATATGAAGTTCTCAAATGAATATAACAAGAAGAGCAAAATAAAAGATTTAGATAAACTTGATGGAACTAGAGAAATAAAACATACAGATAAAGAGGCAGTGAATAACTTGAGCTCTTCTAATAGCCCATATGTTGGTAACATAATAAAGAAGGAATTAAGTTATAAGGTGAACAAAAATTATTCAAATGATGATTGTTTCTCTGAACGTTCTGATTGTAGTATGGAAGAAGAATCGTTTGAAAAGGGAGATAGCATCAGTACTAAAGAGGATTATAATACAGAGAATGGGAACTCATCAAGGAAAGGTAGAAAAAGCGACGACAGTGATGCTAATTGTAATTATCGTTACAATCATGATTATGGTTGTGATGGTGCTAATGATAGTAACTATTTACATGCTCGTACAAAATGCGAAGAACTAGAAAAAAAAATTGCAGAATCTATCATAATTAAAGTTAATAGAATGGATGTTAAGTTTTATTTTGGTAAAGGTAAATTAAATGAATTGTCCAAATATTTTCTTAAAAAACCTGCACCGTATATATTTATTAATACGTTATTATCACCAGAACAATTCCGTAATTTGGATTTTCTGTTTAATAGCTTGTTGAAAAGTTATCATGATGAATTACAGATGAATAGCAGGAGGGAAAAAGAGGAAAATTACTTTACTTTTAGAGTATCTGATTGTGTATACAACAGGTCAAGCGAGGAACAAGGAGAGGGGGATGGTCAGGGGTATGTAGATATGTATAACGATTATTTAGAAGAGTACGAGGGGGAAGTAACGGAAAAAGGGGAAGAATCAGAAGATGATGACAAGGATGGTTACCCTTACGAACGAGCAGCCAAAGAGATATGCGAAAGAAAAAGTGGTCAGTTTGTGCCGATATACGTTGAGTTGTTTGACAGGTACAGTATCATTTTGTACATTATGAAGAGAAGGGCAAAAAGCAACTTAAGTAAACTACAGCTAGAACTGGCAAGGGCAAATTTTATTTTGAACACCTATTCAGAAGATAACAAATCAAGAATGAAATATATAAAATATATTGAAAATAATGTTTTAGGAAAATCTCAATACGATTATGAAGAAAGGTATGACAAAATAAATGCATTCGATGTAGATAAACAAAATAAAAAGAAAAATTATGATTACCTAGGATATACAAGTAACTATATAAAAAATACAGAAACGTATAAGGAATATGAAAAAAGAATTATTAATAATCTTTATGATAAATTAAGAAAAGAGTTGACAAAATGTAAAAATAATAATAGCTTACAAAACATTTCAAGAAAACATAAAGCTTTGATAGCCATTGTAGGTTATACAAATGCGGGGAAAACTAAACTAATAAATTATTTGACTAAATCTAATCTAAAAGCAAGAAATTTGCTCTTTCAAACATTAGATAATTCGTACAAAAATTTAAATATAGCTGATTGTTATTCGACAATTTTTATTGATTTAATTGGATTCATACAAAATATTCCTTATTCTTTATACGAATCTTTTAAGATATCCTTAGATGCAATAAAGAATGCTGACATAGTTATTCATGTAATTGATGTAAGTCATCCACACAAAGAACGGCAAAAAAAATGTGTAATAGATACATTAAGGAAAATTGGAATAGCTGATGAATTTATACAAAACAATGTTGTGGAAGTATGGAATAAAATAGACAAGTTAACAGAGCAACAAATTTTCACTTTATATAAGAACAAACCAAAAAGTGCTCTACCCATTTCGGCCAAAAATGGCACGAACTGTGATATACTTATAAAAATTGTACAAAAATTAGTTAATAAAATAAAAAATGTTCAAGTTTTAACTTTGCAATTTCCGACAAAAGAAGCCCAAGAAAGAATAAACTTTATTAGGAAGAATTTCAAAGTGGTTCCAGATTCGATTTCCTACACGCCAGATGGACATACAACGATTATCAAGTTGGTCGAGAATCCGAGCAACTTGAAAAAGTACTACGAGAAATTTGGAGAGTGACACATGTGAATAAATACGCGAGTGTACATATGTGCCGTACATATATATATATATATATATATATATATATATATATATATATATGGCCCATATAATACCCTTACGTAGTTAACAAAAAGGAATTATAAAAGTTCCTAATGACTTAGGCCCATTTTACAGAAACTAGTCGGTGGCGTGTATAATTTAAGGACACTATACACAATATACGGATTGAAGGAAAATTGAGAACGTTATTTCGTGGATCGTAAAACTTTAAACGTATGAAAAATGCACGTTCCATTTATGTAAAAGTAATTAGGTACAGTGAAAATTGAGTAGAGGCTTTTTTTTTGTTTCGTATAAATATGTAAATATATACATTTTATATATTATATATGTATAAACCAATGTTTGCGTTTTCATAAGAACTTTTTTCATTTCCCGCATTATGTTATACGCGTAAAAAATGAAATGTTACGAGAAAAGGGATATCCTTTGGAAAAATTAGCATATCATGTTAAAAAATTTTTTTTTTTTAATTTTTTAATTTTTTTTTTTTGTTTTCATGTTTAAAATTTGGTCCAATATTTATTTGTTTACGTTTTTCTTTGTTTGTGTAAAAAAATGCTGAATCTTTTCACAAAAAACGCTGCAATATAACAATTTTGAAGTAACTTTTTTGTTATTTTGTTTTTATAAATGTTTAAAAGGCCTTTTTTTTTTTTTTTCATTTGAAAGTTTTCAGCTGTTTAGTTATTTTGCCATAAATTCTTTGCATGTATCTATACATACATATATATATGAGCTTATAAATATTCCTATTTGCATATATAAATGGTTGAATAAATACCATGTATATGAAATTGTTTTACCAAAGTAAGGATCTAAATCTCATTAGCTATAGTACATTAAATGTAATATATTTTTTTAAGTCACCTTTTACATATGCGATCTCTCTGTTTGCAGTCTCTTTTTATTTTTTTACTACAAGTAAAAATAATTTTTTAAAATTTTAGTATTATTTATATCCCCCATGTATAACATCCTTCACTTACGCATAGTGATGAACTATGACATTTATCATTTATTAATTTTGTAAATAATTTATTAGAGTAATTTATTATACAATTTGTATCAAAATAATAATAAAAAAATAAAAAAGTAAATAAATATATAAAATGAATTATTGAAGAAAAGTATGTAATTGGAAGCAATTAGGCCTATACTTCTTAACGATTAAATAAGAATCTGTTCTTGCTACAAATAAAATATATTGACGAATGTTTTATTACATCTTACATATATATAAATATATATATATATATATATGTATGTATGTATTATACCATTCCAGCAAGAGGGAGCGCAATAATGGTGTAGAATAGACTCAATAGTGACAATTCATTGTATTAGTAAGCTCTGTTACATCCCTTCACGTTTACATTTCGGAAGCTTATAAATTTAATAAAACTCAAGTGCTAATAAAAGAAATGAAATAATGTCGTTTTTCTTTTTTTTTTTTATTAAGAAATGTTAGTTTACTATTATAAAAAGGAGAAGATATGTGCACGATATGTTTATGAGTTGTCACATCCGTAAATAAAAAAATATATATATATGTATATATACCCTTACATTGTGTTTGCGTACATATGCTAATCTGACGGCACATTGTTCCCCTGCTTAACCAAGTAGCCCTTAATTAGTATGCACAGTGGAAATGGTAAAAGAAGAAAATGAAAAATTCTCGTATGTTAATAAAATAAAATTTACAGACATAACAGGTGACAACAAAACGGATAAAAGAGTAGAATACTTATGGAATTTAGCACTTTCAACGATTTATGAAAATGCAAAATTATCAACAAAATATGTTACACTAATAAAGAAAATCACAAAAAATAATTTAATTTTTGATAATATATGCTGTCATTATTGTAATTTAATATATATCCCTTTTTATAACTGTGAGATTAAAAAAGTCCAAAATAAAAACACATTACTTTACAAATGCTTTTTATGTAACCGTAAAAGAAGATTAAATTTACAATGTTTTACAAATAATGCAAAAAGTAATTCTGTTAAGAATATTAGGAAAGATCGAATATTGAGTAGCTCGGGCAATTTGAAATCTTTCCTTATTAATGAGATCGATGACTACGAAATAAAAAAAAAAAGCGATTTTGTAAAGGGAGCAGAAAGTGCATTCACTGAAGGAGAACCTTTAAATGAGCTAAGGGCTAATAAAGATAATTCTCATGGGGAAAATAAGGGGGAAGCAATTGTGAACCATCTTGATGATAAAAGGGGTAATGATAAACGAAGTGATGATGACGATCGAGGTGATAATATTAGTGATGATAACAGTCGTGATGGGAACGAAGGAATGACCATCAAGGACACCCTTTGTCATAGCATGGAGGGCCTTTTTACCATTGACTATGGTCCCAGTAGTTGCACTGTTGCAACAAGGAATCTTAATATTCCATTAAAATGCAGCAGTTACAATAAAATGTGTAGCCATCTTGAGATTTATAATAACTCCAAAAATAAGAACGATCCGTGTATAGGGGGCAACATCAAAAAAAAAATAAAACATAATGAAGATAAGAATAATGTGAATTGTATGAACAAAAAAAGAAGTATGTACAACGAGAATAAAAGGAATGTTGAACATAAAATTAAATCAACTGGTAAAACAGACAGCATGAACAACTGCTTTAGCGAGTTGAGTAAAAAAAATGAAAGACAAAGCATTGTTAACTTTGGCAATAGTAATAACTTCTTAAATTTTAACAAATCCAAAAAAAAAAAAAAAAATATATTAGATATCCTTTAAAATTAAGTTGCTATTTTTTTGTACTTAACCTTATCGTTCTAACGAAAGAAGCACACTTTTAAGTAAATTTTTCATTTTATTTTGTTCCATTTTGTTTCGTTTGGTTTCATTTTGTTTTATTTCATTTTATTTTATTATTTTTTTTTTTTTTTTCTATGTTATCATCCCATTTTAAAAGTAGAAAAAACAGATCTGCAAACTTCAATATACCTTTCCATGTTTTTTCGTACAATGAAAAAAGAAAACAGAAAAAAAAGCATTCATTTTGAACATTATTTTTTAACAAAGTTAACTGAGCTCACCGTATAGTGCTCATCTTATAAACTACTAATTCCCACTAATGTCACCAGAAAAAAAGAAAGAAAAAGAAAAAAAAAAAAAAAATCGTTTTATCAATTGCACTGAATATACCTAACAAGCGTAAAAATAATTCCATTTTCAAAAATTAAAAAAATAGAAAATTATGGCAAATTCGAGCATTTGAGTAATATATAAATACAAAATAAAATTGACACGTGTTTACGCACGCACATTTATGCAATTCATATACATACACATATATAAATAAATATATATATATACATTTGATCAAATAAAAATAAACTGGTGAAACATCCATATAGGAATGCTGTTAACGTTCTTCCTCCGCCATCTATGTTATTTTTATATTTTTCTTCTTCGTTCGCATATGTACATAATTCTCTACAATTTTGTAGATAATACTGAGTATGTGTGATGATGAGAAGTTTTAGAAGTTTTTTCTTTTTTCTTTTTTTTTTTTTTTTTTTTTTTTTTTTTTTTTTTGCAAGCATATATAAATAAATGCACAAGGACAACATATCTACACGTAAATTATACGCACAGGAGAAGCTTTTTCCATATCTGGTAATCCATTGAATTAAATATAAAAAAGAATATTAATACAGGAAAAAAAAATTGAAGCAAAAATGGAAAAAAAGAATGTTTTGATGCTGGGAAAAAAGTACAATATAACATGGCAACAAACTATGTTGCGTATTTATGATCCAAAAGAAACAGTTGAGTTTTATGAAAAGAATTTTGGAATGATTAATATTCATACATATCATTTTAAGGAATATAATTTTTCCTTATATTTTATGATAACACCTCCATATGATGAAGAAGAAAGGAAGAAATTACCTACACCCAACACAAAAGAATCTGAAAAGTATTTGTGGGACTTAAAAACAGTATGTTTAGAACTAACATATAATCATAACAGTAATGAAAAGTTAAGTAATGGGAATAATGAAAATGACAAGGGGTTTGGGCATATTGCATTTAATTGCCATGATGTTGTAGAATTATGTGATTTTCTTTTTAAAGAAAAGAATGTAAAATTTCATAAATTACCACATGAAACCAAAATGAAAACTATTGGTTTTGCTCTTGACCCAAACAGTTATTGGATTGAAATAGTTAGAAGATCAAGTCAAGTTAAATGGGAAAGTAATCATACTATTACCAATTTTTCTCAAACAATGATTAGGATTAAAAACCCTAAAAAAAGTTTATATTTCTATATACATTTATTAGGTATGAAATTAATACATATAAAGCACAATTCCGACTTTTCCTTGTATTTTTTAAAGTCCAGTTATTTGAATGATGAAAATGAATTAAATGATCATAAGAAAATAGGAAAGGAACCAACACAAGAAGAATACAATTTTGAAATACTAAGGAATTCTTATCAATCCAATGAAGATTATGAAAATTTTAAAATGTCTTGGGAGCCTGTTTTAGAATTAACACATAATCATGGTACGGAAAATAATGATAATTTTTCGTATCATAATGGAAATACAGAACCCAGAGGTTTTGGTCACATCGGGTTTTTAGTAAACGATTTAGAGGGGTATTGTAAAGAGTTAGAAAATTTGAATATTCCTTTTAAAAAAAAAGTACACGAAGGGATAATGAATAATATCGCTTTTGTCTATGACCCTGATAACTACTTGGTTGAGTTAATTCAAAGGGGCACGTCATTCAGTGTAACTAAAGAGAAAGAGGTAGAGGAGTGAGAAAAATAAAAAAACAGTAGTTGGAACAGTAAATAGGAAGTAAAATGGAGGTAAATAGGAAGTAAAATGGAGGTAAATAGGAAGTAAAATGGAGGTAAATAGGAAGTAAAATGGGGGTAAATAGGAATTAAAATGGAGGTAAATAGGAAGTAAAATGGAAGTAAAAACGAAGTAAAGAAGAAGTAAAAAAGTATAAAGAGTCGATGGAATAATTAAAATTTTTATAATGTTCTTTTCGTCATGTTTATGCCGCATACTTCCATAACCAACCGTTGTGTAGATATTTGTGCTTACCTTGTTCGTTATCGCGGATAAAAATTTTCTTTTTTCCTTTTTAGAAAAAACAAATTGAGTCAAGATTAAGCAGTGAATGAAATAGAAGTATGTCCACCGAGTGTCCTTTTACCGCAGTAGGATTAGTTGAACCTGTTTAAGGCAACAGTTACGACCTATTTGTTGCCCACATTTATGACGCACTTTTTACCAACTTTTACGACACGCTTTTCTCCCATTTTTTCGACTGATCTTTTGACCGATTTCCCCCTCTACTTGTAGATACCAAACAGTTAATTGCTAACATTTTTTTTGACATCTTTAAATTAGATTTTGTGATGGTATTCATATGATTGTATCATTAATTCCTTGTGATCATTTTCTACGTTTCTTCTTATTATGTCATTTTAAATGTGCATTTATTTTAATTCATTTATTTATTTTTTCTACAAAAAGTTTAAAATTTGAAGGGAAACGGAAAGCTGAGCTTCTTCGCCTTCCGCCATATAACGACAAAAAAAGTAAAATAAAATAAATTCTGTGATAATAAATAAATAGCAATAAATAAGTTTCAATAAATAAAAAGTAATGAATAAGGGGTGACAAAAATATACACACAAGTGCGTAAGTAAAGTATAATTTAATAATATAACTAAAATGTTATTAAAAGGTAAATAGAACGTTTGTAATATTATCACAAATAGACAAAAAAAAAAAAAAAAAAAAAAAAAAAAAAAAAAAGCATAATAAATTAAAATAAAAAATGAAAATAAAATAAGAATAAAATAAAAACATCGACAAGATCGAATTCTTTTTGATGCACTATACAGCCTATTCAAAATGATAAATAAAACAAGCAAAAAAATTGCAACTGCCAAAAATTAAAGATGAGCATGTATTGCATTATTTAAAGGTGGACGTCTACAAATAATATAACCAATAGAGTACATTATGCTAGATAAATTTATAAATTTATGTATGTATATCTATGCATATGCATTCTTACTTGTATATTTCTTATATATATGTGCACGTTAAAATGGAGAAAAAAAAAATATAAATTATAAAATAAATAATATATAGAATAAAAAAAAGGAAAGCATGTGTGTTTGAATGGTTGTACGAATGGACGCACGAATGGACATTTGCATACACAAGTTTTACCCCTTCCTCCTCGTTCTCCTCAGTCAAAAGCAAATTTATCCTTTAAAGAATTGTATGCATTGTAAATGAAGGCGGAAGAGTGCAGGGTGTTAGACATAGAATGTGGACTCTTATTAATATAGGATGTTATTCCTATGCTATAAAAACTGAAGTAATTTTTATATAAAAATAAATAAAAAAGAAAGAAAATAGAAAACGTAGAAAAAAAATAAGCAACGAATATTTCATTAGTAGTATGAAAATACTTGGATGTATAATAACTCGTATATAAAAAAAACAATAAAAGTATGTAATAATAATATAAAATGAAATGTAATAAAAATAAACAAAATTTTCTATTATATTTATAATGAAGGTAATCAGAGCTTATTTTTTGATGCTTAATAGTATATACAATAGCCTTTGTTT
Organism: Plasmodium brasilianum; assembly: GCF_023973825.1. NCBI lineage: Eukaryota > Apicomplexa > Aconoidasida > Haemosporida > Plasmodiidae > Plasmodium > Plasmodium brasilianum. The sequence continues at coordinate 519,918 of NC_090122.1, forward strand.
CAAGGGAAATAATAAATAGTAAGGTCGAAAATAAAATAACATGATCCGAATAATCAAATATATGCATATATTCTTCATTCTTTAAATAATTAAATTTTAAAATTATATATTCAATTATAGATGGAATATAGTATAAAATAAATAAACGATATATAATTATTAGGAAATAAATAAAAAATCTACGAAAGTGAACAAGTGTAATAGGAAATGGGGAAAATACTACATGAATACAACCAATAAATATTACTATATAAAGAAATATACCCTTATAATAATATCTTAATATATTACTTATCAGTTCATTATAAATATAACATGGGGTATCAAGAAAATCATCTTGAAAAAAATAAAAGGGAATTTTTTTTAAATTTCTTATATAATTTTTTGAGCACATATTTAACTCTTTTAATGCGTTTATTGTTTTTATTTTTTTCCTTATCTTGCTGAAAAAAGTGTTACACTTACTAAAATTTTTTATATTCATCACTCTGTGATACATGTCGTAATACTGCTCGTAACCTATATCACTCAGAAATATTTCATCCGTCTTTGTTTCGCTAACATTTTCACGTATGCCTTTTCCACTTACATTTCCTCTTACGTTTCCATTTCCACCTATTTCACCTGTACCTTTGTTTTGCCACTTCGCATAGTTTCTTACAATTCCTCTCTCTGTGCATATATCCATATACAAATTATGCAACATATGAAGAAGCTTCTCATCATTTAGGTACTTATTTATATGATTTATAAAAAGCGTTATGTCCTTTTTGTTCTGTAACATCGTTTCGTCCAAAATTTCCCTGTCGTTCTTTCTTTTTAAATAGGGAAATTTATCATCAAAATTTGGAGAAAAAAAACTTTCTCCATCTGTGTCTTTGGTAAGATATCTAAAGTCGTGATAGTAACAAATATCATTAAGGTAAAGATAAAATACATATTCAACACTTATATAATACTTTTTATAAAAATTATTCTTAGTTAGTATAAAATTATAATATAAATATTTAGTTACTGCTTGATTATTATTCTTAACATAATTTTTCATAACAAATTTGGTAGCAGCATAATTGTTATCATTATCATGTTCATGTTCATCATCATCATCATCAGCATCAGCACCATCATCATAATTAGGATCTCTCAAAAAAAAAGCATTCTTTATTTCATTATAAAAAAAAGTTAAAATTTTAAGAAAACATTTCTGAAATCTTGAAATAATATGATAAAAATCGCTATATAAAAAAAAAGTTTTTTTTTTATTTAAACAAATAAATATCTTAATACCTCTGTTATTTTTCTTAATTTTGTTTTTTGTCTTTTTGTAATGTTTATCCCTTGTAAAGTAGTATTTGAACCTTACATTATGATATATACTATCATTACTACCATGAATTAACTTGTCTGTATTATCATAAAATAATTTATTATTAACTTCATTCTCCTCTGAATAATCTGTACTATATATACATGATGATACATCCTTTATGTTGTTAAGTAGTTCATGCAAATGTTTTTCTCGTACTTGGAAAAGTTTAAAACTAAAATTAAAAGATCCTATTAATAGAACAAAAAAATATATGACGAATAAAAATAACTGAAACAGAATAATACTCCTAGAGCTTATTATAATATTTTCTGCACCCTGTTCTATTTGTTCTCTACTCCCACTATCTTCTTCCTCTTCTATTTTGCTGCTTTTTTTTCCATACAAATAATTTGTATCATCACGTTTGTACTTATTATTGTTGCTTTCATAAATATAGCTACAGTCGTAGTTATTGCTGTAATTGTTAATATAACCGTTGCCATAACTGTTGCTATATATATTGCTATAAATATTGCTATAAATATCGCTACATATATTTCTATAATTGTTTCTATTTTTACCGCTATTATTTTTATTGTTATGTGCGCCTCTGTACTTTAAGCTTTTTCTGTTATCGGAATCTTCCTTCCCATCCATAATGTTGCTTTTTTATAATATTTTTTTAAAAAAAAAAGAATATATATTATTATATATACGAAGATGTAACGTACAATTACATCCATATAAATTCTTTTATAAAAGTATTTTAGTTTTATTAGCTCTTTCTAATACGGATAACGCTTTCTTTGTCACCATTTTTTATCTTATATTCTATCTTTTTTTCTATCTTTTGTTTTTCTTTTTTTGCTTTTTTCTTTTTTTGCTTTTTTCTTTTCTTTTCTTTTCTTTTCTTTTTTTTTTTTTTTTTTTTTTTTTTTTTTTTTTTTTTTTTTTTTTTTTTTTTTTTTTTTTTTTTTTTATGTTTTATCATATGTATCACGGAACGATTATTAGGACATCACAAAATGCTTAAATCCAGGCTTGAACAAATACGTCAGAACACAAATATGTATAAGTCCGTTAATAATTCGTAGCAACAAATCCTAACATACATATGATATGTGCAGTGATACCCTCCTTGTTAATAACTGATAAGCGATCTGTAGGAATAACATTGTATATATAAATTCGTGAAGTACGGTGAAACTAGGAAAGGACGCAAAAAAAGGGAAAGTAAAGAAGCGAAAAAAAAGTAAAAGAACAAGCAAAAGAAAGGAAAAAAAAATAAATTAATGTTCTCGCTATTCAATCATTAATATTGGTTCGTTTTTTATCATTTTTAAGCGTTTCTTTCTAAATTTCTAACATTTATATATTTTCACATTTTTAAATTTTCATTTTTTCATTTTTTTATATTTTCATATTTTCATATTTTCTTATTTTTATTTTTTTGTTTTTTCGCAATTTTAATTTTTTTTTTTTTTTTTTTTTATATATAAATTTCTTATGACATGATATGGCAAGAATGCAGGAGAGGAAGTTAGAAGATCTATAAAAAATCATTATTTTTCCATAATGTTTCTAAGACATAATTATAAAAATTGTCACATTCTCTTGTTGCTCAAGATGCACATAAAATTGCATATTCTCGCCTATATAAAGTATACATATTTTTTTTATGTGTATCATTGGTAAATTTTTATGTATCAGATTGTCCACGCGTTCTAATTCATATTTTTAATGAACATTGTTTTATTCCTTTTCTTTTTCATCATCATCTGCAATTTAACTTATTTGTCTCGTAAAGTAATTTTCTTTTTTTTTTTTTATCAATTTTCTGCTTTTTAAATTTTCTACTTTGTATTAGATAATAAGTCCATCAAAAAAAAGAAAAAGAACAAAGGAAACAAAAAAACAAAGAAATAAAGAAACATACAACAGAAGAAAAGGAATTCCTAATTTTGTAAAAGTAATACCGAATGTTTTTTTTTTTTTTTTCTAACTATTTACTGGAAATAGGTAAAATATAAACTGTTTACTGAAAAAATAAGGAGATTTGCAAAAGTTTAAATATAAATGAGAATTAAAAATAAAATAAAAATTGATAAAAAAAGAGTTCTTAAGAGAAAAAAGAAGCACACATATACATATCTATATATATATATATATATATATTAATATTTATATATTTATAAACATTTACATTTGTGCGAAGGGTAAATCAACTTAAACGAAGTATCTATAGAAAACAAGACATTTATGAATTAAATAATTCCAAGATAATTTACAAAAAATTGGGATAAAATATTTTATGCACTTATATACACATGTGGCATTAAAAACTACACATTTTATTAAAAGATAAGCTAAACTATTAAAAAAGAGAAATGGAAAAAGTTCATAATAAAATTCAGTGGTTTTAAAAATAATAGGGAAATTATCGATCAATTTGTGCAAAAGGGTATGAAAGTATAAAAAGACATAAAAAAAATATTAAAAAAAAAAAAAAAAAAAAGGATAATAATACATAACAATCCTTCCCCCTCTCGCCATTTCCTTTCAAAAAGAATGTCTCTTTTAAAAAACCGTTTTAGCTGCGTTTTACTTTATATTCAGTTCTGTTGTGCATAAAAAATGATGAGTATAAATTCTGCAATATTTTCTGTGTACAATGGGAAAAAACTTTTTCTTTTTTTTACCGACTTCGTCTTTGTATCATTAAGAGAATAAAAGATTATCATTTCACGTCACAAGATGTAATTTCACAAAAATATGTGCCTCTGCGCCCATGTATATGTATTATACGGTACACACATACATACAAACATACATACACATACATACGTCGTTTAATGTAAAGCCATAAAGGAAAAGAGTCTTTCAAAATTTCGTAATTTTGGCATGTTTCATTCTTAATTTTGTGGAGAATGAACCAAAGGGGGAGAAAAACAAAATAAAGGTACATATAAGGTATATAAGTGGTACATAAGTGCTACATATGTGTTATGGAAAAAAAAAAATTTTTCTTATCAATGCTAATACCCATATGTGCCTATTCACATAGCTGCAAAGGTAAACGTTTGGACGTTTCCACCAGGTAAGGCGGGCAAAAGCTCTAATTTTTGAGCTCTCCTGTATTATAAAATTTATTTTCGTGTATAGTCAATTTGGATGGTATAACGAGGTCCGAATGAAAGGACTGAATTTCTTTTAGAAAAATATATCTTAGCTGAGTCTCAGATAATATCATCCAGTCATCGAAAGGAAGTATAATTTTTTCTGTAGAAAATTTTTCTAAATGTTTTTTTCTCACGTCTTTTAAATATGGGTGACTCAAAGCATTATCTATGGTAATTCTTTTTTTTGCATTAAACCTTAACATAGATTCTAGCAAATCAATTCCTTCCTCAGATATAGAAGGAAATTTATTTTTTAAGTCAATACCTTCTCGAGGAGGGAATAACTTAATATATTTAATGACTTCGTCTTTATTAATACTTTTCAAATCATCTTCTGTTGGGGTACCTATTACATTAAAAATAACATTTAACTGATCTCTGTTACTTTTTTCATGTACTTTTTTAGAATTGTGATCAGGTGACAAAGGAAAACAAGACGATCCAGGAAATAAGGGGAAACGGTTCGTTGGATTGTTTATATGACATTTCATCATATTTAATAACTCTGCAAATATGCATCCAGTTGACCATATATCAATAGATTTTGTGTAATTTTCTTGAAGTAAAATGAGTTCAGGTGCTCTATACCATCTTGTAACTACATGGCTCGTTAACTGTTTTTTTAAATTTTTGTTATGAGGACCTGGCTCTTCATTTTCTTCTTTTTCTTCTACATCTTTAACGATATGGATGTCTTGCTCATAATTTATTGTTCTAGCTAGTCCAAAATCACATATCTTAACTGAGCAGTCTTGATTCAATAAACAGTTAGCTGGTTTTAAATCCCTATGTATAATACCTGACTCGTGAATATATTTTTCTCCTAATAACAAATTGTATAAAATAGTTTTTACATGTTCTTCTGTTAAATATATGGGTGTTTTAAATAATTTCTTTAAATCAGAATCTGCTATTTCTAAGACTATATATAACTCGTCAAATTTTAATAAATCTTCAGGTACTACCAAATCGCAGAGTCTTATAACATAATCACTATTCAATCTATTTAATATAGTTATTTCTCTTAATATTCTTTTACAATCTATTAGATCTTCAAACATTCTGTTTACCTTCTTAATAGCTACATTCTTATTTGTATTTTTATCATATGCTAAATATACGTAACCATAAGAACCACGTCCTATCAAATGTTTAATTTCATAATTATCAGGAACTCGCACATTTTTTATAATAGCCTCTTTTATATTTATTTTCTCTTCTTTACCTTTTCCATTTTTGTTCTCATAATTATCGCTTCTTTTTTTTTTTTTTCAACGACGCTGCATTGCTTTGCAACATTATTCGTTTCGTTTTCTTCTGACTCATTCTTATTCTTAAATTCGCACATTACCTCTTCCTTTTCTTCTCTCTCTTCTCCATTACCAGAAATATTTTTCTTTTTCAGTGTTGACGTTTTAGTAGAAGTGCTTTTTTTCTTCAAGTTTTTTTCCTCCGAATCGACAGTATAACACTCCTTCTTTTTTTTCAGCATTTTAGGGATATACACTCATTTAGGGGAAAAACAGGAAAATAGCGGAAAATGAAAAAAAACGGGAGAAAAAATGAGCCAAATGATACGTGATAAGATATCTGAAATGACAGGCGGTAATATGGTCAAAATAACGGGCTACAAAATAAGAGACAAATAAACGAAGAGAAAAGTAACGAAGTGAAAGGACAAACTGGTAAGAGGTAAAATGATTGTGATTGTACCCTCGAAGCAGTAACTTTGGGAAGAAAAAAAAAATTGCTATGTTAATAAAAAGTTTAATTTTTTGTTAGTTTTCTCATTTCTTATATATTTGCATTTCTCTATATAGATTATTCTAAGGGTGTACACATAGCATTTTTTCATAAGAATAGCTTTTTCTAAAAGTAATAATTTGTTATTTATCAATATAAAAGGAAAATAAAAAAAATAAAAAAATTCATTAAAAAGTTCATTAGAATATACAATAAAAAATTATTTCACAAAAAATAATATAAATATAATGCACATTTTATTTTACTCGTAAGGCGAAATTCGTCAGTTCATTATATACATATGTATTTTTATAAGACAAATGTGGAAGTTAATAAAAACTAACATTTAGTACAATTACAAGAAATAGAGATATTAAATATGCATACAAACATATTAAAAGAGAAGAAGTTAATAGCATTCAAGTATTTCAAAACAGGTAAAAGCTTCTGAAAGTAGGAATGTAAAAATGAGTAATTTTATGTGAATTATGCTTTACACGGGGAAAAGATAAATAATTAATCCCCCATTATTTGAGCATTTTCCACAATTTTGTGCAATTTTGTTGTGAAAGGGGAATAATGTGTGCTCATAGAGCTATATAAACAGTACATTTGTATATGTACATATTTATATACATGTACAAATACGTATATTTATTCATATTGTATATGTATCTATATATAAGGGCGTACCATTTTATATTAAGTAAAGAATATACAGGATGCCCACTTGAAATTTTCTTTCCTTGCTTACCATAATTTAGAGAGGCGCTAATATATAGATATGCCGAGAAACAATGTCTTGTTTTCGAAAGAAAATTTATTTTTGTTCCCATTTAAGTAAAATTGCATGTTCCTTGTATACGTTAGTTCCATTATTCTTTATTTTGCTTTTTTTTCGTTCATTTTTTGTACATTTCTTTCTCAAATTTTGTTCATTTTATTTTCTCATTTTGTTCTGATTTTTTTCTCATCTTTTGTTGATTTTTTTCTCATCTTTTGTTGATTTTTTTCTCATCTTTTGTTGATTTTTTTCTCATCTTTTGTTGATTTTTTTCTCATCTTTTGTTGATTTTTTTCTCATCTTTTGTTGATTTTTTTTTTCATATTTTGATAATTTCTTTTTCATTTTTCGTTGATTTTTTTTTCATTCTTCTGTTTATCTTTTTTTTAAAAGGACAACTAAGCATTTGATGTTGTTCTGTAAATGAATCCTTGTAAATGCTAGAGCTTTGATGTGTGAGCATTGTGAAATGTAATAAGTAAGATAAACGATTTATACATTCACGCACCTTTTTCTCATTTATATATTTATAATATCCAACTATATAGGTTGTTATACTAATCAAAACATACTTTCCGTTTACACAATTCGGTAAGAAATTGTTATCTAAGTGTAGATAGAAGTGTTTTCATTATACAAAGTATATTTAAAAAATATTTATATCAAGCACGGTTATAATTAAAACTTGGAAAATAAATAAACATTTTGTTTATACGTGTGTAATATTATTGCTTGTTCATACTTTACAGTGCACATCTCACATTTTACATGTCAAATTTTTTATTATCTACGATTCACTTATAGTTATAGCATTGGAGTTACGTTTCGCTGCCCCATTAATTGTGTCAACAACTAGGTCGTGCGTTGTAATATCCGAGCTTGTAGGTATATAAATACATGCTGGTACATACATATATATATAGGCACATATGTAACGTTTTTTCGTGGTATATTTCTGTTTGTCCATATAAAAACATCCTTCGCATTGACTAGAATGAAAAAAGTTATATTAGACAAGGGGAATAAGTATCCTCCTGATTTTGTAAAATTGATATATAAAAGGACGAAATAAACCAAGACCAAAAAAAAAAAAAAAAAAAAAGACTTTAATAAAACAGTAGCAATAGAAGTAATCCTTTTTCTCATTACTGTAACATAGTATCAACGAACAATAGGTGAAAAAAATTACCCTAGCTTTTTTACATAAACGAATTATCTGATTGGTATCAGCTTGACGTTGTTGCTGTGCCCTTGTGTAAACAATATAAGGGATTTTCTAATGCTTTGCATTTGAAGAAGGAAAATTGCTTTATTTACACAAAAGAGAGCGCATATTTATTTCGTTTTTAAATACTAATATAGAAACGAATGCACATTTTCGAAAAAAATAATGTTTTCCTTTAAAAAATTGTTAACGTGTTATACTAAAGTAAGTATATGGTTTTGCTATTATTTACCGGTTAGTTACTTTGGAACAATATATTTACCTTCGATAACGCTTTTTTTTATTTTTGGGATAAAAAAAAAAAACAATGCCGCGCGTAATGAAGATTAAGTTTATCCATTAACTTTGTAACGTTTTAACTTTTTTTTTTTTTTTATCCTACTATCCCTCTCTCTATCTCTATCTCTAAATTTATAACATTTGAGATGAATTTATAATCTTTGAAAAAAGGAAAAAAAAAAAAAAAATTCTTATGTTACCCCTACATTTCATTCTTTAAAAGACAGCATCAAGTTTCAAGTTATATCCGTCCTCTAGTGTATACAGTATGTATTATTTTTTCTTCTTTTAGATTTACAAAAATGATAACAGAATATATATTTTTCAAAAATAAAAAGTAAGAAAGTTTTTTTTTTTTTTTTATTTATTTATTTTTTTTAAATACTTTATATTACCACAAGAAGAGAAATGCTTGCTGTTTTCAAATTTCGTAAGAGACGATAGAGATGCGTGTTAATGGAAAAGAAAAAATGTGCTTAATGAGTAGATAATTCTGCGCAAAATACTGTCAATATGTAGTAGTAAAATTAAAGCAGCCCAAGGCACATATATTAACTCACTGTCATTGCACATGTGCATTTTCGTATACCTGATGACGTGTTAACATAATTCGCATATACACATCCTCTCAAGTTCTCATAAACTCGTGTACGCATATATACATACATACATATATACACACATACATATGCACGTACACACATGCATACATACCCGCATATACGCATGTAAAAATATAATTGCGAATTTTCCAGTTCATACTAACCCCAGCACCCTTAGCAGCAAATACAAAAAAAACCAAGTACCTCAAAAAACTTTCCATAAGAAATATACGATAATAGAATGGAAACAAGCATCAAAAGCAACATAAAAAATACTGAGGTTAATGAAAATGAAAAAAGTAGCAAGGAAGAGAATAAGGTAAATATGGAAGGCTTTCGTTTTTTCGCAAATACATGTGAAGAAAAATTAAAAGTCTTTTTAGAGAATTTTTTTTGTAATAAAAGCCGCGAAGAGTTACACTATGTAGAAGAAAAACAGGACAAGCTAAACCATGGAACTGCTTATGATAATAGTAGTAGTAGCAAAAATAATAGTAACAGTTTTCTTGACAGTAACGATATTTGTGCAGATAATGACTCTTCAAAAGAAAATGAAGACAACAATTTTGAAAAAAATAAACTTAGTAAAAGCAACTACGATAAAATAGCTATCAATTTGGCGGATGAGGTCGAACAATTTATGAAGTCCTTCGTCAATGAAAGGTACAAAATTGTTGTGCAGGCGATTATTGGGGAAAACAAAAAACAGGGGGTAAAATAAAAATATAAAAAAAAATAAATGCATAAATAAATGCATAAATAAATGCATAAATAAATGCATAAATAAATGCATAAATAAATACATAAATAAATACATAAATAAATACCTAGAAGGTGAAACCTTTCTTTTTTAATAATACACGTGTGCAAAAAAAAGGAGGTACAGTGAAATAAAAGCCTCTTTTCTATATCCATCACGAAGTTCTAATTGTAAATATCAAAAAATTTTCTTTTTTTTTTATATAAAATATACACTGCATAGGTACACATTGCTTCCAAATCGCTCTGGAATGTTGAAACGGACAATTACATTTCCGCAAAATATATCAACGATTTCATTTTTGTTACAATTATGGTCTTTCTTCTTTATAACGAGTAAACTGAACGAGGAATAAACATAAGAAAACGTACGAAATGAATGAACAGAAAAGATAAGGTACGAAAAGATAAAAAAAGAATAACACTTTTTTTGGTGAAATTATGGAACCTTTACTTTGTGTGTACCTTGCAAGTTCAGTTCAGTCATTTTTATTTTTTCTTCATTTTCATCCGCTTTTTCTTTTTTTTTTTTTCCTGTTTTTTCTTTTTTTTTTTTTTTTTTTTTTTTCCTTGATCCTCAACTTTGTGTTAATTTTCAAAACCACTCGTAGGAACAACTTTTCCTTAATTAACAACATAAAATCAAAGATAAAAAAAAAAAAAAATTAAGGATGAAATTAAAAATAATAAAATAAAAAAAAAAATCTTTAAAAAGGTCAAAGTAAAAAAGAACATTTAAATCCTTTTTTTTTTTTTTTTTAAATATAAATGGGTGTAAAAAGTTAGCTTTAAAAAAAAAAAAAAAAATCTTAATTCTCTTGAGCCATGCTTTTTTTTTTTTTTTTTTTTTTTTTTAAGCAATATTGTTTACATATGTTTATGTATATATATATTTATATATGAGCATATTTATGTCATATACATTCATATAAGAAAGTACTTATTGTGGCACATTATGGAACAAAATGAAAATATGTTTCCCATATTAATTGTAATGTAAATATATTTTTTTCATTTTCCAAAATATTAAAAGTCTCTATATTACAAGACTCCTATAAATTGTTTACAACTCCAAATGCAAAAGATATTAACTCGTCATTAGTAATATAGAGCAAGGGCAACAGAAAAAGAAAAACAAAAAACATACCATGTGCGCTAAATTTATTTATTTTATTTTATTTTTTTTTTTTTCAGTTCTTTTTACATAATAACTCGAAAAAAAGAAATCATTCTAACCAAATTTTGCCTTTTTATGTATGTTTGCCTGCCTATATATATATATATTATATATATGTGAGCATATACTTAAAATCAGTTTTTGTGGGCAAAAAAAAACTTGACACACACGTATTTTTGCAATTCGAATATATGAGCTTTAAGTGTAATTGTTTTATATTTATAATACTCATGATTACTGTCATATTTACACATACACATAAGAGAGTACCTTCATAAGTTCCCTTTTGTAATTTTTTTTTTTTTTTTTTTTTTTTTTTTTTTGTAATTTTGTTGTGATTAATTTTACATTCATGATAATATGCTTCTTTTTTACTTTTGAAAGACATACTTATAATTTCATACAATTTTTTACAAATTAATTTGAATGAAAAATTTTAATTTATTCGATTTTTTTTTAAAGAGAATTGGTATAATCTCAATAAAGTTTATTCATCTTTCAACTTTGTTTTTAGCCTTTAATTCAAATATATTTTTGCTATTCATACCTACACATATGATCGCTTACGCATGCACAAATACATATATATATGTATATATGTGCAGAATATTTGCCATTTTAATGGGCACATATTATCGTAAATCGCAAGTAAAAAATTATACACATATGTACATATATACATACACATATATATGTACACACACACAAGCATAGGCATATACGCATATGCATGTACTACTTACACGTTCTTTTAGCAGTGATATTTTAAAATATTCGTGTCTGAAGAATGTTCATATCGATGTTAACGTGAATGCTAACACCTCTTTCTTCTCGCACCTTACTTTTTTTTTTTTTTTTTACGTTTTCCGTTTTTTTCATTACTCTTTTTTTTTTTGTTTTACTTTTTCTTTTTCTTTTTTTTTGTGTTTTAAATGTTGCATTTTTTAAATGAACTAGCAGGCTTGTTAATTTATTACTAGTTTGTGCATGTACATTTTAAATATATCTGTAAATCCGTTTTCCCTTTATATTTTATGTAATAATTTCTTTCATTTAATATTCGGGTGAAAATGAGTAACATTCATACCTTAGCAGATTATAGAGACGAGTACTCCGAAAACCTACCACTAAATAGAAGTATGAAAATGAAAAAGTAGAAAACATGCACATTCGAGGACGCACACGTCCACATATATATATATATATATAGCTTCCATTTTTGCGCTAGTTCATGCTAGTGACCATTCATCATAAAAATTAACCCATCTTCATAACGCTTTTTATAAATATGTTCATATGTACGTGCACAAATGTACACGCAGATATTTTTTCCTACCTAACTTTTAAAGCACCAGGGTACTATGAATCCCAGAGTAGTTTCGTACAAAGATCAAAACCGATTGATGTGGTTAATTTAATTTTTCCACACTTTACCTGGAAAAGTTTTATCATGGTTGTGTCAATTACTCAAATCATCGTTTTTATTATATCAATTAGTATTAAACCTTCGGATTTTTTAACACCTTCTGGTATGTTCTGCATATATTTATCTGTCCATCTGTAAATATATATATGAACAGCATAAAATTAGAAAGAGAAAAGGGAAAAGTGAAATGTAAATAATAAATAAAATTAAGTAGTGAACCTTATAGCAGTCTAATTTTACCTAGTAAAAATGTAGAGCAAATGTTGCTTTTCTGAAAAAGGAAGCAAATATTACAATAGAAAAAGAAAAATGAAAAAAAAAAAAAAAAAAAAAAAAAAAAAAAAAAAAAAAAAAAAAAAAAAAAAAAAAAAAAAAAAAGCACAAAAAATGGAAAAAATCTTCGCATTATAAATCACAATACGTTCACCTTTTAAATCATACCCAATTCCCCTATTCCCTTTTTACAGACGATTTATTAATAACACTAGGAGCAAATGTTGCTTCAAGAATAAAGAGAGGAGAAATTCACAGATTGATATTACCAATATTTTTACATGCAAATATATTTCACACATTTTTTAATGTCTTTTTCCAATTAAGGATGGGTTTTACACTTGAGAAAAATTACGGTATCTTAAAAGTTGCAATACTATATTTTGTAACAGGTATATATGGAAACATTTTATCATCAGCTGTTACCTACTGTCCAATAAAAGTTGGTGCTAGTACTTCAGGCATGGGATTACTTGGTATAGTTACCTCCGAGTTGGTATTATTATGGCATATCATTAGACATAGAGAAAGGGTAGTATTTAATATAATATTTTTTTCGTTAATTTCTTTTTTTTATTATTTTACATTTAACGGATCGAACATTGACCACATTGGCCATTTGGGAGGCTTACTCTCGGGTAATTCTCACCACAAAGAAAAAAAAAAAAAAAAAAAAAAAAAAAAAAAAAGAAAAAAAAAAATTATGAATGAAAGAAATTAGGAAAGAAAGAAATTATGAAATTAAGAAATAAAGATATAAAGAAACGTAGAAATAATAAAATAATGAAATAACGCAAGTCCTGCACAAATACAGTTATGCTACTGTAGCCTGCGCATGTTCACCTAATTTCACGCAATTTTAACATTCTCTGCATTATTCATTAATTCGCCATGTTTTGCATTATTTTGTATAATACTCTATATAATATTATATTGGGCATTATTTGAATTTCCTTTACCTTTTTTTTTTCTTTTTACTTTACCAGGTTTATCAATCGGTATACTATACAATGACCAAATGGAAAATAAGCCCTCCTGGTACAACCATATGAAAAATGCATCATATGCTACATTGGTACTGCTAGCACTTGTTCCACCAGTTATTTTACTTACCGTTCCGCGCACCTGTTAATTCGTAATTATATGTGTACATACATTACATGTATATATATATATATATATATATATTACTTATACAACCTATTTGTGCATGTTAAGAGTATATACATGCATACAGGGAGTATGTCCATTATAAGCAGCATTATAACATGTGTATGTATTACTTTCTTCAAAAGATTATAAAAAAAAATTACATACGGATAAATAAATATATGCACAAAAAAATACAAAAAAAAAAAAAAAAGTACAAAAATACGAAAGTACTATCTTTAATTTGTTTTCTTCGTTTTTACCTTTTTTTTTAATTTCTGATCATAAAAAAAAAATAATAAATTTTTAAGCTTAAATATTTATTTATTTCCAGTAATTTTTTTTTTTATTTTTCTTCCTTTTTTTTTGTAATACTTTTTTTGTTAAATTTAAAATATACAGAATAAACTTGCAATTTTAAAATGAATATTTTCATGACTATATATAAATATATATACAACATTTGCATATATATCTAGATATAATATTAATTAAAAACTATCATTTGAAAATTAATAAAAACGCACAAGCACTTTTAAAGTGTGTAGTCTGCCTATGCACAAACAAAGGAATAAAATTTGTTGCACGCATTTCCATCAAAACAAATCATAAAAACAAAAAAAAAAAAATTGAAAAAGAAAGAAAAAGAAAAAGAATGTAAACATGAATGAGAGTGCAAATGAACAAAAAGGTTGAACTCTTACACTTATCCGCAAAAATGTAGCTAATTTATTGCTTTCAACCTTTTCCCGTTCCTTTTTATTTTCATTATAATCCATATTACGCAGAACAAATAGCCATTTCCTTTTCCTTTTGCTTATCCTCTTCTCTTTTTTTTTTTTTAAACTTTTCAAAAATTAACGTATTACTGAATAACTTTCTTTTTTGTTTTTCTATTTTTCATCATGTTTTTAAGAAACAAACAAATTTTTATAATTTACTTAAAAAAATATATAAGGTAAAAAAAATCAAATAACAAAAAAAAAGGAAAAAAAAAAAAAAGGTAAGAAAGTAACAAATAATGATATGTACATACAGTAATCACATAATTTTAGGCTAAACCGTTCTTAATAAGATCTTCAGCTTTCAGCCTTAACTTCCTTATGCTCTTTTTTTTTAGTACACCAATTTCGTTAAAGGCAATATACATTAATTTATCACATTCCACCTACGAATATTTGCAAAATGGAAATACAAATTAGCTTATATATAGTATATATATTCTATATACACTTCTTATATAAGCAATATTCATCCAATTCTTTTTCCTCATTTTTTTTTTTTTTTTCATACCATATTTTTGGTGGTTTCCTTAAATAACAATAAGATGGATTCTAATGAATTTAGCTCAACTAATTTTTCTTGATTCATTTTAAACAATGCTAAAGTAATTCTGAATATTATTTTATCGCCTTCATAGAATAGGCAGTCCCAAATACGTAACGTTGTCGTTATCTGCAATGGGACACACATAAATAGAAGGAAAAAAAAGAAATTAGTAAAATGAAAAAAATGGGTACATGGTAACAACAAATATATACTATTCACGAACAGTGAAACATTATACACACATCCAGTAAAAACATTTCAAAATGCGTATGCCATTTTTCATATAAATTACATTTTCATATTAAGCAACATTTAAATATGCATGCGTATAAATATACATAACTATATATAACCATCTGTATACATTTTATAACATATTCCAAACGAATTCAACGGTCTTTTTTCTTTTTTTTTTTTATTTTATCGTTTTATTGATTTATACTTCTATTGTTTATCGTTTTATTATTATTATATATATTTTTTTTTTTTAAATATTCACCGGAAAAGCCGTACAAAATAAACACAAAAGCCATTCTGAACATATCCAGGATAGATCAACATCCAATTCTCTATTGTAACACGAGGGAAAATATATATATATGTATACGCCCTTCGGGTCTTACTATTTCAAATTATTCATTGATGAAGATCTTGCATACATTTACATTATATATACATTATATACATAAATATCATATATATTTATGGTACATATATATATGTTATACAAATTTATATATATATATGTGTGTACGTATACACACACGGTGCAGTGTACATACTTTAAGCGCAAGTGTACTTCCGGCAATTTTGTTCTAACCAACTCTTCTATAACAATAATATCCCTGCGTAATCCTCTCATTTCGTTGTTGTAATAATCTAAATGGGGAAATATGCATAGCAATATTATTCGTGCACAAATATTTCTCTTTAAATATGAATAAAAATTATTTTAAAACAAAAAAACAAACGTTCATATCATGCATTCATATAAGCACATACATAAGCACATGTATATCCCACAGGCTAACCACTTATGTTAATTTTCTCATGAGAGTAATCCGAATCAATTAACTGAACAATAGACCAAAAGGACAATTCCTCCTTTAAAAATATTAGTGCAATGGCAGCGATAAAATTCATGCTCTACCAATAAAAATAAAATAAAAACAATCGTAAAAATAATTGCAATAGAATAGTCATAAAAATAATCACAACAAAGGGAACGACCATAAAAATAA
This sequence comes from Plasmodium brasilianum, assembly GCF_023973825.1. Classification (NCBI taxonomy): domain Eukaryota; phylum Apicomplexa; class Aconoidasida; order Haemosporida; family Plasmodiidae; genus Plasmodium; species Plasmodium brasilianum. The sequence goes on from NC_090122.1 coordinate 536,393, forward strand.
TAGCAATAAAAGTAACAATATCAAAAATAACGATTCAAAAAAGGAATTCAACTGATTATAAGCACTTATGTTGGTAACGAAAATCTCATAGATTGTACAGGAAAAAATTGAAAATATGTAATATGTACTGACATAATAAAATATTCCTTCATACGTATATATATATATATATATCTTATACTCTTTAACCTTTCATTTTGAACAATATAAAAAAAAATATATATATAGTTTACCTGACAATAATTTATTTTGGGCTTATAAACCGCAAAGGCATGTAGAACATTCCTTAACTGAATTAACCCTGGGGAGTTCATTCGATACTTCAAAAAAAAAAAAAAAAAAGTTTGGTGTATAAAAGGTTATATTTTAAATATACACATATATATATATATGTCATTTTAAAAAAATACAGAGAGAAAAAAAAAAAAATCAAACTACACACACGTTTTTATTATGCGGAAAGGTTCGTATAATATCCAGCTCAATTTGGCTTAGCACCTTTGGCTCTAATTCACTGTTTAAACATCTAAAATTAGGGAGTAAATAAAATGGGATGTAATATAACGGGAATAACATATATTAAATGATTGAAGCAAATTGTATTTTTTTTCGGAGCCAAAAAGCTTTTTAAACAAAAATATAAACATATATTTTTTTTATTTTTTCCCTTACTTTTCGTATATGGTGGGATATTTCAGGTACAACACCATACTATCTAACAGGTATGGCCATATATCGGGCCTGAACAAGGAATTTTATATATATATATATATATGGAACACACATACGTAAAAATGGGTGAATGTAAATATGCATACTAGCTCATTCATTTATATTTAGAAACATCTCTTATGTTGTAATTACTTATTTTTCTTAATATCTGTACGTAACATTTAAGATGATTTCATAACATTTTTTGAGATAATATATATAACAACCTTAATTTATCGGGTATTCCTTTTCTAATTAATGTTTTTAGATAGTAACTTTTTTTTATATCTCTTTTAAAAGTAAAGTATAACTTCCACCTGACCAAAAAGAAATTACAGTAATTTACACGTTTGCACATGAGCATATAACTATATGTGTAGCTGCAAATATGCATAAGCACGTGTATATATATATATATATATATGCAGATATATAGACCCTATTTTTCCAGTATAACATGGGTTTAAAATTAACTCATAATATCACCTTTTTTCTATTTTTTTCCTATGCTTTTCTAAGGCTCGCTTATCAGTTGTAGACTCAGCAGTAAATTCTTTATTTTTTTCAAACCCGTAATGATCATATTCGTTATCTGTAAAAGGATTGTAAAGAATGACCTATTTATACTATTGCATAGCAATAAGTACTTTTGTGTTGTTTGAAATTGGCACACACATATATCTATACGTATGTTCACATATATATATATGTGCAGATACTCAGGTATTTTGATAAATCCTCCTCACTATTCATACAATGTTATGCTACTGCTACTATTAGTATTGTTACTTCTACTCATACTACTGTAATTACTTCTTTTTTTCTCTTTTCTTTTTGTAATTCTTAACATACCGCTGTTCGCCGTTAAATAATTGTTTGACTCATTGTTAACATTTGACAAGGCATTATCAGAATCAAAATCAAGATTTTTGTTCAATTTTATCTTGTTTTTTTCTTTGAAGAAATTTATTCTCATTTTTTAAAATGACACTCCCTTAAAAATCATTTTCGACATATTACTTGTACGTATGCGCTTCATGTAAAATAATTCCCTCGTTTGTAAGTTTGACATACGTATATATATACATATATATGTATACATATGTATGTATACATATATGCATTTATATGTACATATTATTTTTAATGTATATATTTTTCCTGCTTGCAATTTTTATGTTATACATTATAAGAAAACTGCTCATAATTTATGTTAATCGTATGTTATATGATTCTTACGTCAAATGCTAAATTATACTACTCTTATATATATATATTTGTTATTCTACTAAAAAACTTTTATACATACAAAAAAATCGTTGTTGATATTACTATTAATGCATTTTTAAATAAAAGTACAACACGCGCTAATTTTACTCCTAAATTTTCCGATTTTTTTTTCATTATATGAAAGTATATTATATGTATATATATTCCTATGTATATGTATTTTCATTTGTATATATATATATGTTAATATTAAACAGGTATATATGTTTATTTACACATATATATACACATACTGTATATTAATTTTTCATATAAACGTTCTGCGCTTATAATGGAAAGCAGCTCGTTATTATATTAGAAGAAGGAATAAAAAATGTAAAACGTAAAATGTCAAATGTAAACTGTAAAATTTAAATTGTAAAATGTAAATTGCAAACCGTAAATTGTATATTATAAATTGTAATATATAAATTGTATAGTACAAATTGTAATACATAAATTGTAAAATATAAAATATAAACTGTAAACTGTAAAATGTAAACTGTAAAATGTAAACTGTAAAATATAAACTGTAAAATGTAAAATGTAAAATGTAAAATGTAAAATATAAAATATAAAATATAAATTATAATATAAAAAACATAAACTGTAAACTGTAAAATGTAAACTGTAAAATATAAACTGTAAAATATAAAATGTAAATTGTAATATAAAAAACATAAATTGTAAAATGTAAAATATAAATTGTAAAACGTAAATTATAATTTTTCACCCTAAAGCAAATAATTTACGGCAATTTTTACATAGGGAATTTTTTTCTTAACCTAATGTTCAAAGTTCGTCATTTATACGCATATATAAACATACGTGTACACATATTTATTATATATATACATTACTATATACATACAAAATAATAGTAAATACCAAATTTAAAATCGTTGTGTTATTTTTCCTGCATAAATGGTATAATAAAAAGTTAATGAATAAATCGTGTGCACATGAATTTAAAAAAAAAAAGATATAATGGTTTTTTATGTAAATGTGGTGTATATTTATGCGTTTATACCCATTCATGAAAAAGAAAGATTTAATAAAGGGCAAAGACCATTAAATTAATAAAAAATGAGATAAAATTTTTTGAAGTGCTATTTTTTTATTATGTGTAAAGTTATACGAATAAAAAAAATAAAATATAAAGCGAAATAAACAATATAAAGCATAATAAAGCGTAATGAAGCAGTGAAGCATAGTGAAGCGTAATGAAGCAGTGAAGCATAGTGAAGCGTAATGAAGCAAATTAAAGCATACTAAAGCAAAATGAAATAATATCCCAAAAAAAAAAAAAAAATAATAAAAATACGTTAAAATGGAAAGTTTAAAGAATAAAAAAAAAAAATAGAAAAAAAAAAAAAAAAAAAAGACATGCAGAGTAATAGATGAACGGACTAGTTTTTATTTAACGCTTTAGAAGAAATGTTAACTTCATTTTGAAAAAAAAAAAAAATTATGCATTCCACTTAGCCTAAAAGATAAGATACGTATCTATCCATAAATGAAAGGTATTCAAAGGCTTTCGGAATTATAACGTTCTAACGTTAAAATGTCGCAACGGCTCACTGTTACAATGGAGCAACGCCGCAAATCCCCATTTTCTAATATTCCATTTGGGATACGGGTGTGTAGTTATAGAAGTAGTTGGAAATGTGGACATTTTTATTTTTTTTATGATACCAGTTAATATATGGCAAATTCCATCCCTCAAATTGGTCATCAAAATTTCTTCTATCACGCAACGAATAATACCTACACATTCTTATATATTCAAATCTAGTTCTTCTAGCTTTCATTCTTGAAAATTGGTAATAATGTATTTTAGCAATTTTATAATTCATTGACTGTATGATGTCCATCTGTAATAATTTTTCAATAGTTAAGTCAATCGTTTTAACATAATAATGATGATAGGAAAAACATAACCAAACAAGTCTTTTATCCTTTTCTAATATATCAAATACAATTCCACCTTTATACACATTTCTAATATGTGGAATACGCAGTTTTGTTAGATGCCATGATAGCTTTTCGTTAAATAGTCTATCATTGATTTTTTTTTCATGTATGTCCATCATGTATATTTTTTTTAACATTTTTTTTACATATTTTGGTAGGTTATCATAAAAATTTCTTTTCTTATACCTCAGGTAACTTCTTATAATGCAAACCATTTCAAGGGTTTTCTTCTTTTCCTTTATTAATAAAATATTTTCATCATCTTTTATGTCATCGCAAAGTTTTAGAAGTAGCTTATGAATGAGAAACCAATTAATGTAATCTTCTCCCAAAGCCAAATAGGAATATAGCAGCTTTATGCAGTCAGTAGCTGATAATTCTATTTTGAATTTTATTCCATCCATTTTTAATTTTGTATAATCTGCACATATTGCACTGTTTGTTCTCTTCACATCTGCTCCCGGCTCGTCCGTTTTTTCGAAGTTTTCCGTTGTATATATATTGTCACTACAAGTTTGTCTTTTTCCCTCCTTCACCAATTTATCTATGTGACCCTGGTTTGCTAATGTTTTTGGATTATCCATCATTTCATTCAGAGACCCTTGACAAGTCTCATTTGTTACATAAAAAAGAAATGAGTGCAAATTCTCAATTAGCGAATTGTCCATACGGGATAATAAAGTTAAATAAAAAAATGAGTTGACTAGTAAAACATTTGTTTTTAAATTAGTACCCATTTTAATTGAATTTATAACAGTATCAACTATTGAATGATTTTTATAATTTTGATTATACAGAGTTTTTAAAATTAGTAAAATTTCCTCCTCATTCATGATTATATTTTCAGACCTTGAAGTTACATAACAACTGTTCAACATATCAAAAAGAATGGAAAACAATTCATCGTTCATAGCTTTTATACAATTATACACTTCACAGATGGTAAAAATTAAAGTCTTGTTTTTATATTCCTTTGTTAAATTTTTTAATAGGCTTATTAACTTTTCACTTAAGGCAGATATAATATTAAAGTCACGTATATTTTTATAAGATAGAGCCATTATATAAATGAGTATATTTTTTATTTCTCCCTCTGAATTAAATGGAGAATTATTAGGGCTTTCCAAATTTGTCCCTTCTGCCACACTTGCCATATTATCTAATTTCTCATCATATGTCAATTTCAAATAATTATGTAAGTAATAATCTATACGGTTTGTCTTTAAATATTTATTAATAACATTATACAAACTTTTTTCACACTTAAAAAAATTACTCCATCTCATACTCATTTCGTAAATATTTTTTTCTTCACAACTCCTTTTCACATTTAAGTTGATCGAATTGGAATCTATATCATACTCCTTCTTGATATGATTTATTATGTTTTCATTCACCTTGCAACTAAGTATTTCTACTTTACTAGTGGGTACACCAGTACTATAATAATTTTTAAACAAACAACAACATTGTATCTTTGGATGGACAAAATATTGACCATGCAACAGAAGTCTACAAGTCCATTTTATAGATCTTTTAAATATCACATTTGTAAATAAAACTATCATTATAAGTATAATATTCAAAGGTTGCTTTTCTTGTTCGTTAACATGCGCTATCGAGTGGGCTACGCATAAGTTGTACACGGATGTATGCGCATGTATATACATGAACATATGTAAATACACAGAAATGCGTATATATACATATGTGCATATGTGCTTATATGTATGTTTATGTATACATATGCGTACATACCTATTTAGCAATTCACAACAATTTTTATTATACATTCTTCTCTCATGTAAAACGCATATTTTTATGCAAATCGTTTTTTTTTTTTTTTTTTTTTTTTTTTTTATGTGAAAGTAATTTCACTTTTGGGCATCTAATCTTGATCGATTTACTTTTTTGACTTTTCTTTTTATTTTTTTTCAGTTCTTTTTTTTCGACCCTTGTTTTTACCACATTTTTTTTTAGCATTTTACGCCTCTTTTTTTAACCCTTACTTTCAACCTTATTTTTTTATGTCCTTTTTTGTCCCCTCTTTTTTACCACATTTTTCATCCCTTTATTTCTTCATATCAATTAACCGTTTCATTTATGCATGTATACGAGTGAGCATAATGAATAGTATATGTGATAATTGTACATTTTCATTTTAGTGAAATTAAGATTTTACACTGGCAGGAGAAACATGCCTACGCGTATGCACGAATGCACTTGCCTATTTATGTGCGTTCTTAGCTTATTTGTAGGTACCCACGTACATACATACGTACATACGCAAACACACCCATATCCGCATAATCATATATATACCCATCCGTATTCCCTATCCGTATACCCTATCCGTATAACAATCCTTTTACGTACACATGTAGATAAAGGTACGTACATAAGCGTATGCACATTAGGGAAAAAAGTTCTTCACATTTCACTTTAAGTGCCATGAATGAACAAAATGCTTTGCCAACAAAAAAACAAAAAAAATATAATTGATTTGAAAAAAAAGTTGAACAACACCTTAGTTGTTATTGGCCTAATAATAGAAATGATACTTTCAGATGACAACATTTTAGAGATTGTGAGCATTAACGATATTTATAAAACGATATTTTATGTATTTAGAAGTAGATATAATTGTATATTAAATGAACTAGAATTGTGCGAAGAGAAGAACGAGGGCCTATTACAAAAGGGACACCTACTACAAAGCGAGGAAGATAAAGAAGTCGAAATGGTAAGGGGCTCTGAACTAGTAAGGGACGTCAATACGGTAAAAAATGTCCAAGTAATTAAAGATGCCCATGGGGTAAAAAATGCCCAAGTAATTAGAAACGTCCAAATGGTAAAGGAAATTCGGTTAAAATTTTCTCAAATATTTTATAGTCCCCCCAAAAGGGGATCAGAATTAATGCCTATATCTAACTTAAGATGCATTAAACATGCAATAGCAGGGTGTTTATATATGCATGGGAAAATAACAAGTTCCAAAATATCGTTAAGGAATGTCTTAAATAACATTGATTATAATATATATTTATTAAATAAGTGCGCATATACTACCAAATGTGTAATATCAAAAGAGGAGATTCAAAAATTTACTGTTCATATAAATCATTATGAACCTATTATTAAAGAAAATATTTATCATGAAAAAGAAGAAAGTCTAAAAATGGAAAAACTTAGTTTATATATATTATCTTTTAAATTATCAAATAATATTTTCAAATATTCTCTACTGTATGAATTAATGTTTATTACAAGGTCCCCATTTATAATAAATAAATTTCTTTTTTCAGTTTTTAATGATGTTATATGTATTCCAAATATAAAAGATAAATATAACGATATTGACATTGTTATCTCTTGCATCCTATTTGTCAATCATTTTTTTTATCACATTAATAAACATTGTAAAATAGTCAGATCTCCGTATTTTATGCTAGTCAAAAAGATGTACCTTTCTCAAGTCGAAAAAATTGTTAACATATTTATTCTGCTAAATCCAGTTAATAATCATTTATCTCAAATGAAAAATATTATTTCTCTTACCAAGAAAATTTGTAATTTGTACTCCTTTATCTATTAAGGAATGTCTAATATGTTACAGGGAAAAAAAGGCTTATAATGACGTGAGCTCTCAGACGAGTCTTTTCATCGCCTCTTGTTCGTCCTTTTTAGTAGCTTCCCTTTTTTTTTCGTCACTTTTCGTCTTTTTTTTTTTTTTTTTTTATTGCTTGTTCGTATTTTTCTCTTATTCTTCTTCATATCCATTTTATTATCATTTTTGCCATTACTATTACAATTACTGTAACTATTTCTTTCTTTTTTTTTTTTTTTAGTTAATTTTGCAAATTTTGCGGACACACGCGTTGAGCAGCGTGTTATTTGCTTGATTATGTATTAATACACTAATTTGCTAATTTAATGATTTATTTGTTTACTGATTTATTTGTTCATTGATTTATTTATTTCTTCACCTAATTATTTATCTGTATAACTACCTAGCTATTTATCATTATTATTATTTATTTTTTATTTTTTTTTTTTTTTTTTTGTTACACCTGCCCATTTTGTAGCATTATAACCACATTAGACATGATATCTGCACATACTTGAAGTTCTCAAAAATTGACGCTTCATTTTAATTAATTTAGTTCTTTTAGCTCAGTTTTAGTTTATTTTAGTTCATTTTGGTTTATCTCATCTTAACATATCTTGTTTTGTTTTATTTTATTTATTTATTATTATTTTTTTTTTTGGTTTTATCTTATCATCCTGAAGTATTATAACTCTACAAATAATTCTGAGGCAAAAAATATTTTCTAAAAGTAACTGCCTTTGTATTCTCCTTTTGTTAATGGTATATCCCTAAAAAGGGGAAACATTATTATGAATATTCCGTTTTACCATTCTAGAATAGGCTACTTATTTAACCAAATTATCCATATCTCACATATGTATTTTCATTTATTATTACTTCCCATCATTTAGACATAATTATAAACATAATTTGTTAAACTATACAATTTTTTATTAAAAAACAAAATTTTTAATTAGTTAATTGTTCGCATAAAAAAGATATATAAATGGCTTAAAAAATAGCATAAAGGTGAAGTAAAAAAAAAAAAAAAAAAAAAAAAAAAACAAATAGGCATGACAAATACACATTTTTATGTTACCCTATTTTTCCTTACACCCCTAGATATCAGTTTTGTTCCTTTTGGTTAAACGTTAATTATACTCTATACTATTTTGTACTGTATTATGCAATATATTTTTTTTTTTTTTTTTTATTCCTATATTACTCAGTCTTTTTGTTCAAACTCTGTAAATTTAATTTTCAATTTTTTATGTGAACAGCTAAGTTATAGTGGTGTAAATACATACACATGTAAGTGTGTAGGCGAGAAATTACTCTCTGTATACAATTTTTTCACTTTCCTAAGTTTGAATATGTTAAACTATAGTAACGATGGAAATATTAATGAATATAAAAAGGAAAAATTAAATTACTTAAAGAAACAGAAAGGGAAGGGGGAAAATAAGGAGAAGGAGGAAGAATATGAAAAAAGCGATGATTCGGATAAACAGATAATGGTTGTAAACAGAAAGATAAAATCCCAAATATTCTTCGAGCCGCATAATAAGAAAAACATAAAGGATATGAATAATAAGATGATAATTAAAAAAAAAAAGACGATTATTTGTCATGAACCAATTGGCGATTTTAAGCATAATAAAAGTAAGCAAATAGGGAATATGTTGACAAAAAATACTTCAAATCCCTCTAATTTTAAAAATGCAGAAAAAGTATTACAAAAAAGTCGTACCTCCTTAATAGTTAAACAAAATAAAATCATGAACAAGTCAGGAATAAATGACAATATAAAAATGGAGGAGAATATCAGAAATAAAAACAACTTACAAAATAATGTTGAAGCGCATGATAAACAAGAAAACGATACCATAGGAAAAAAAACAGATGAGAGCGATAAATGCGTGGACTTACACTTTTCCAGTGAAATTATGAACAGTAAATGTGCTAATTATTGCATCCTGGAGACAAACGCAATAGCTGATGCACATTCCGATAGAATAAAATATAATGACCCAAATGATATGACGGAAGGTAAAATAATCGGTGATAAGGATGACAATAGTCATTATAATAAAGAAATAAATAAAATACAGAGCCACAATAGAGCCAATCAAAACGATAACTCAAATGACTTTTGTTCATACGAAATAGCTAGCCAGTATGTATTACAAGAATGCAAAAAAACACGTAGAGAAGTATGTGAAGAAGTATACGACAAAGAACATGAAGAATGGTATGCATACACTAATGACAAAAAACAACATAACCATTATCATTACGACTACATTGATGAAAAGGTAGAGGAAAAAAGATTTCATATGAACAATAATTATATTTATAAGAAAAATAAAAATAATTATGTTGATAGGGAAAAAGAGTATACTTTTATAGACAAGACAAACGAAAACACCGATTCGGTCATAAAATATGAAGAATTCGAATTAGACGAAATAAATAAGGAGTTAGAACAAATTGTTGAAGAAGAAAATCGTATACAAGAAAAATTAATTTATTTAACCAATAAAGAACTGGACATAGTTATTAAAAGAAGGCAACGAGCGCATAATATATATCTTAATAAAATGGAGAATAGTTGCAAAAAGGATTGCTCCGACGAATATACGTGTTGATATTGCACAATTATAATAACGAAGAAAGTAAATTTAGGAGAAAAAAACAAAAAATTAAAGCTATCCAAATAACTGGTAACCATATGAAAAAAAAAAAAAAAATTTCTCTTTTTAATATTGTTAAATAATTATAGTTAATTTCCTGGTTATATGTTTTTATTTTTCTGTCTTATATAAAATGTTCAACAGAATTGTAAGGTAGCTATATTATATTGAGGAAGTTTGTAAAAAATCTTAAAAGTTGAAAACTTTCTAATCTGCTTCTGTTTTTTTTTATTTTCAGTTTATACCATTATTTAATGTCATAAATGAGGGAAACTCTATAGTCATTAATCCATGTATAAAAATATCGTAAGTAAAAAGTATGTATGTAACTGAACTTATGTAAGTATGTAAGTGCGTATGCATGTGCATATATAAGCAGATGCACCAGCTACCATGTGCGCTTGTGCGAGTACACACACAGAATATTTAGCTCATAGTAGAATCTAAATAAATACATATTTACACTGATTAATATACTTTTCCTCTTCTTTTATGAATCCAAATTACCGCACTTCAATTTCTTTCCTTTCCCATTTTTTCAAAATTTTTACAGAATCTGCATATATCATATACTAATTCAAACGTTATAAAAGTAACGTCAAAAAAAAAAAAAGTTCTCTATGTAATATGTATTTTCTTTTAATTTTTTTTTTTTTTTTTTTTTTTTGGCTTCAGTTAATTTCCATAATTTTTTGATGATAAACTTTTTTTTTAATTTTATATATAATAAATATTCATGTGTCGATATATTTTCTTTTTTTGATGTTACTTTTGTAAAGTTTTTTTACATTTTTAATTATACATATCAACAAAAAAGAAACAAATAATAAAAAAAATATCGAGTTCTGAATGAGGTACGCATATGTATACGCATATACATATGTATATGCGTATACATAATTTGTATAAACATATTTTTTATGAAAGTACTGTTTGAAGGAATAAACACTTAAAAATTACAATGAACAAATGTACGAATTACCTCATTATTGCTATATTGTTATACTTCGGTTTTATACAATTTTAAAATAATTTAAAATAATGACGTTCTGTAAAAAATATGTAAATAAAATATTACTCAGAAGATAATTATAGCAAAGTTTATATCGCAAAAATACGTACTCTATATATATATGTATATGTATTTTATAATTGGTATTATATATTTTTTTTTTTTTTTGCAATATATTCAAGATGATATAAATAGCTTGCATGTATGTACAATTTTTACCAAGAAAATTTTAAATGCAGTTTTTGTTTGAATGTTAATTGTTGCCAGATATTAACTCACCATTTTTAACAGAACATACATATATATCAAGTAATATATACAAAAATAATTAAAAAAGAGGAAAGAATAATTTTAAAAATGCAAAATATGTATAAATAACGAAACGCAAGGCCGTATATATTTTGGAAGACAGTTATTAGGAAAAAATAAAAAATGAAATATTTATTTTATATGAAATTATTCAAATAAATGAATAGCACTGATAATCAATTTTATAACAAAAAAAGGATAATTTTAAAATTCATTGTACTTTCAGTGTATAAACTGCATATATATATATATGTATACACACATTTTTATGTACGTTTGAAGCTTAAAAATGCAATTACTTTTTAACTTCACGTATATGTATAAAAAATGAGAGGTTAAAATGTTTCCTCATTTTATGAACTAGTAATTGTAAAAAACTTAGGGATGCTAATATAAATAAGTATATTATAAAACATATATATGCGTAAGAAATAGATTAGCATTTAGTTCTAAATATAGTGTTCATGTTTTTATAAATGCATATGTACATACATACATAACACATTCATAATTGTTAATACCCTACCGCGAATATACGCGTGTTCATCCTATACATATAACTTACAAGCTTTTCGTTTCATCGCTTTTCTTATACTACTTTACATATTGTTAATTCTGAGTATTTTATTTTCCTCTTCATACTGTACTTATATCTATGCCATTATTTTTGATATTATTGTAAGGGCACATTGCCTTATTTTGCAACATTTTTAATTATTCCATCTTATTTATTCGTTTTATTTATTCATTTTATATATTCGTTTTATCTATTCATTTTATCTATTCGTTTTATCTATTCGTTTTATCTATTCGTTTTATCTATTCGTTTTATCTATTCGTTTTATCTATTCGTTTTATCTATTCGTTTTATCTATTCGTTTTATATATTCGTTTTATCTATTCATTTTATTTTCTTTTCTTCGAACGAACTTGTTTCAATACACATCTGTTTAAATCATTTTTTTTTATTTTTTTTATGAAAGTGAGGTAATTAACATAGTCGTCATTCAAAAAATTATAATGACCCGGTTGAATGCTAATCCAGCAGAACGAAAAATTCAATAAAACCCAAGAACATTTCATTTATATATACATTTATGCATATTGAAGAAGTAAAAAAAAGAAAATAATAACCCTTTCCATTTTACTTCATGTCAAGATGTATTTGAAAATATAAACATATGAAATGAATGAAAAGAACAAGAGAGGGAAATCAATCCGTTAATTGTGGTACTTCAGGTATATATAAAAAATAGTTATATTATACGAATCTAATTATGTGTAAATTTTTTTTTTTTTTTTTTTTTTTACACACATTTATACATATGTGTATGTAATTATATATTGTTGTGTAGTGCATTCCTAATTTGTTTTAGTGTTACACGTATATAATGATAGTTTCTTTTTTTTCTTTTTCTCTTCTTTCACCCATATATACATTTTCCTTTTTCATATTAACCTTTTAAATGTTTATACATAGGTGTACAGTAGTCATACATGGTTACACATAGGTATATCCAGTAATACATAGACATGTGTAGTTACAAATACGTATTAATAAGTACGCATAATTGCTTATAAGTACATCTAAGTATTAATGAGTACATTTAAGTGCTTATAAGGACGTACAAGTTTGCATAAGCACGTTAGTCACATATATATATATATATATATATATATATATATATATAAAAAAAAAAGTACACAATAGTATAAGAAATCACACATATGTACACGTAATTTTTTTCTTCTAAACAATTTTGATAAAAAGAAAAGAAAAAAAAAAAAAAAAAAACAGATGACGCATTAAACGATTCGAATAATAGAGAATAAAGTTGTGCAGAAAAAATATTAAGAAATTTATCCAAAAAAAAATTGAAATCTATTTAATATTAGATCAAATATGTCAAAAGATAAGAGAGGTAGGATGATTTTTAATTCATACGAGTCCGATAGTGAAGAAAACCATTCCAAGAGTGTAAAAAAACATCATATATTAAGTCATTCAGAGATGAGTCCGGAAAATGGTTCATATAAAAAAAATAAAAATGAGGAAAAAGAAAAAAGTAAACAAAAATTAAAAAATGATCAAAAGAAAAATTCTAAAGAAAATATAAATTCATTTAGTTCTCCTAATTCTGCTAGTAGCCATTCTGATACAAATAATCTTAACGAAATTTTGTCCAGTGGGTCGAGTAAGTGTTTTTCCCTTTCTTCCGCATTTTCACATAAATGCGTGTGAACATATGCGTGCACTTATACATACATTTGTATGTACATTAATGCGTGTAGTTATTCTTTTTTGTATGTGTGGATGTGAAACATATGTATGTGTATAAACAAAGTGCAGTTTCGTTCAGTATAACATTATTCTGATTGTAATTTCCCTCCTCCTCTCTTGCACTCCCTCTTCTTATTTTTACAGCGTCGAACAGTGATAACGAATTCAAAATTTTGAAAGAAGAAGAAAATGAAGATAAATTTTTAGAAGAGAGAAGGAAAAAAAGAGAAGAAATAAAAGAGAAACTTAAAAGTTTAGCTAACGAAAACGCTAACAGAAGTAATATTAATTCCCAAAATGATGATAATAATAATCATAATAATAATCTGAATAAGGATAAACAGAATGATGATAGTAGCAAAGACAAAACAAAAAAGGAGGAGGAAAGTGAAAGTGTGTTATCAAATTTCAATAAAAATAATTTAGTAGAAGGTATAAATGAAATACCTTCTATGCTGGACGATATGGAGCAAAAGTAAGTTTGTGAAGAAGAGGATAAGTGGTTATTATTATTACGTGTGCTCATGTATAAGAGTGTGTGTGTGTGTGCTGTTGTTGTTGTTGTTGTTTTCCCGTAGGCACAGCGGTCCTTTTAGCGATATGCTTACCTTCTCATTCCCTGCTTATTATCCTTTTTTGCTTCCTACAAATTTTAGTGTGTTACTCCATCTAGTCGAGCTAAAATTGTGTCTCTTCTTTTAAAATTGTTTTCGTTTAAGAGATTTACATCGTTCCATTGTTAATTCTAAACATGCGTATTTATTATGTTGATATACAAATTCACTTTAGCGTTTTTGTTTTAAAATTCTAATTTTTCCTTCGAGCAGCGATGCAGCGTGTATATTTGCTCCTAACAAGGAGGTTATGGAGGACACTTGCTCTTCCTTATCATCTGACCACGAAGTAATAGAGGAAAAGCCAAGCAAAGAAAAAAACGAATTAGTAAAAGAAGCAAATGATTTATACAGTGATTTAAAAAAAAAAATTGATGAAGAGAAAATAAAAATTAGAGCCTTTATAATTAAGCAGAAGGAGTTACACGAAAGAATCAAAATGGTAAGTTTCTTTCTTCAAATTAGTGGAGAGCCGATGTACGCATATATGGATGTATCCTTGGGATGTATGAACTTATGTGCGTATATTTTACTATGTAGTATAAACCGGTGAGCTGTATAGTTCTTGTTAGCGTTTAGGATTTATACGTATGTCGCTCTTTGATCATACATAAGGAAGGAAGCTACAAAGTGGATTATCTGTATATATATGCGTATATATGTATATACACATATAGGCATATACACATATACGCGTATAAACATACACACATATACATATAGATAAGTATATGCATGTACACAATTGCACATAAATAACTTCTTCATTCTCAGAACATTGAAGAAGGTACTTTTGGGCATAAGAGCAAAGAGAGCATATCAGCAAACAAACATCTAATGACTAATAAGTATATCAACATGGAAGACAAAGAAGACATTGAAAATGAAGATGTAGATATGTTTTCAAGTGTCCAGTCAAATAAAAAAAGAAAAGTAGAAAATATTCATATAACGGACTATTATACGTCTAGCAATGCAAATTTGTCTGATAACTGGAATGACTCAGAGGGATACTATAAAGTAAGCCTACATGTGCATATACATATATGTACACACATCAGTATAGGGGAAAAAAAGTGCATAAATGCATGCACCTATAAACGTATAAGCATATTAACATACAAACATGTGAACTTACAAACGTATTAACATACAAACTTATTAACATAATGACGTATAATTATGTAAGTATACAGGATATATACGCTATATGTATTTATACACGTCCTTACACATATATGCCCATGCATTGCTTTGTGCCCCATTTTAGGCTATCGTTGGTGAAGTAATCGACAGCAGATACAGTGTTGTATGTGAACTAGTCGGTAAAGGCGTTTTTTCAAATGTTTTAAAATGTTATGACATGGTCAGCAAAATACCAGTGGCCATTAAAGTTATTAGAGATAACGATATGATGAGAAAAGCAGCGGAAAAGGAAATATGCATCCTAAAAAAATTAAACGAGTATGACAAAGATAATAAAAGACACATCGTTCGTTTGTTAAGAAGTATTAAATACAAAAATCATTTATGTTTGGTTTTCGAGTGGATGTGGGGAAATTTAAGGATAGCTCTTAAAAAGTAAAAGGACAAAAAAAAAAAAAAAGAAAAAGAATTGATAAATGCGTGAAAGTACATTTTGAAAGTGTAACCCGAGAAGTCCTTCAAAAGTAGTTTTTCTTGTATTAAAACGTTGGCATGTGTTATGTATGCGTGGGTATATATATATATATATATATATATATATATATATATATATTTTTTTTTTTTTTTTTTTTTTTTAAAGATATGGAAATGGATATGGGCTAAACGCTACAGCCGTTCACTGCTACACGAAACAGCTATTCATAGCATTGAAGCACATGCGCAAGTGCAGAATAATGCACGCCGATTGTAAGTGTAAAATATAGAAGCGGCATATACTAGTTGCGCTTCCTTTATTGGACAAAAATTTAAATTGTATAGTTTTCTTTTGCGTAGATAAATAATCAGATAGGTGTATGTTATGCGATTCGTATGTGGAAGTATGCATATATACATATGTACTTCTGTTCATATATATACATACTTGTGCATATATTCTTTGTTCCTCCTTAACAGTAAAACCGGATAATATACTCATTAACGAAAAATTTAACGCACTAAAGGTATGCGACTTAGGGAGCGCAAGTGATGTATCCGAAAATGAAATTACGTCTTATTTAGTTAGTAGATTTTACAGAGCTCCAGAAATTATTTTGGGTTTTCGGTATGATGCACAGATAGACGTGTGGTCAGCAGCAGCCACTGTTTTTGAGCTAGCCACTGGAAAGATACTATTCCCCGTATGAAAAAAAAAATATATATATATATATAGATAGATAAATAGATAAATGCAAAAGCCAATGCAACTGAACGAACGAGAAATAACTGTGTTTGTTGCATCCCTTTGCTGGCACTATATCTTACTGCTGCATATTTTTACCACTTCCTTTTTTTTAGGGAAAATCAAACAATCATATGATAAAATTAATGATGGAATATAAGGGAAAATTTTCACACAAAATGATTAAAGGAGGTCAATTTTATTCTCAACATTTTAACGAAAATTTGGATTTTATATTTGTTGATAGAGACTATTATACTAAAAAAGAAGTAGTCAGAGTAATTTCGGATTTGAGACCTACCAAAAATATTACGTGCGATTTGCTGGAGCATCAGTATTGGCTGAAAGGTGATATCAAAAATGGAAAAAAGGAAATAGAAAAAAGGAGAAAGAAAAATTAAATATTTTGTGCATGTTTTGAGTGTTGCTAAAACGTACATCGGTGTATATACGTGTATTTACAAAATTAAAGGCAAATAAGGAAAAGCCAAAAAAATATAAGAATCAGTCGTATTGTTATTTATTATCCTCGTTGAATGTACAAATATGTATTATATACATGCTGCAAATACGCAAATATATATATTGCAATTACGAGCAAGTACATACATCGAATGCGTACGGCACTGTAGTGTTGATATATCAGTAACAAATTTGTACAAGATTATCGCAATTTTGTAATCGTTATAAAAAGAAAAACATAAACATAAAAAAATATTCAATTTTTTATTTCACAGGAAATAGTCCAAAGATGCAATTTTTAAAAAAAAAAATAAAGCAGTTGGGAGATTTGTTAGAAAAGTGTTTAATGCTAGATCCGTCTAAACGATATACCCCAGACCAGGCTTTACAACATCCGTATTTAAGGGAATCAATTCATTTTTCGAAAACGCAAAATGAATAAAATTCGAAAAATGATATATCACTTTTTATAGGCAAGGAACGCGCACATTTAGTATATCCATTTATGGATGTACCATATTACTAGTGTACGCGTGTAGGTGTTTGTGTATATAGTTGTTCATGTGTAGGCGCACATATTCATTTTTCTTTATTTTTTTTTACCGAATTTTTGAAGAAATTAGTTTTTATTTTTTTTATTTTTTTTTTTTTCTGCTAATATTTATTATTCATTTCTTATATTTAATATGTCTTAATTTTTTTGTTGAAAGAACATCAATTATAGTAGATGGGTTTTTATGTCCAAACGCTATCTCATAAATTGCGCTGAATAAAGGAAATTCTTTTTTTAATTTGTGCTGCTCCAAAACATTATATACTTCTTTTGCCGTGTATATTCCCTGCAGTGTGCAATATGAGAATAAATATATCACACGTCATACAATATACATACATATCATACCATAGCAGTGTAATGAATGTATAATTATAAATAACATAAAATTTTCATAAAAGAGTCAAGTAAAAATAAATCTAACGGTATAGGCAAAAAAGTGAAACGTTCAAAATTTTGAAAATACGGAATATATTAAAATGCTAAAAATTTAAAACATATTTGCTAATCTTTTTTTTTTTTTTTTCTTTTTTTGCCATTCTGTTGTATGTCCTTTCTTTCTATGTAATTATACCTGAAGTTTTTGCCCGTTTAATAGTTCAACTTCAATACGTTCCCACGAATCTTTCCCATTTCGTATGACAAACTCTCTTGCACATTTTAAGTTTCGTCCACCAAGGCAAGTTGTGATAAGATCAGCTAAACCGCAGCTATCTAGAAATGTATCCTTAAAAAAGTTGCGCAGCAAAAATAGAAAACAAATAAATTAAATAGAGGAGCAGATAAACAAGCATGGTTAAATAGTTTTAGTCCTGCTGCAGAGAGTTTGGGCCATAATTAATACAATTAATGTATTTCTACATGCACACTTTTACAAGCCTGCATATATGCATATATATATACGTATATGTACATTATTTTTTCCCCCCCCTTACGTCTAGAACATCTGGAAAAAATAATTTAGCGAATTTTTTCATCTCGTCTAGCCCAATTCTGATAATAGCAGATTTTGTGTTATAACTATTCATGAAAGCATCTAAAAATCCAACGCCTAAAGCTACGACATTTTTTAGCGCTCCGCATGTCTGCAAGTTCAAGTAGAGTTATCATATAGAAACGCACTTGCACGTTGATAAATATATGTAAGCATACGTGTGTATACGTATGTATGCATGGATGTAAGTATGCAAATACATGTATTTATATATTCGTATATTTGTATGTAGTTCTATGGCTACCTCCACCCCCGGTTTGTCTTGTATGCAGTTAATTTTGAAGTACGTTCTGTCAAATAACTCTTGCCATATTTCAACCGTTTCAATATTTTCAAACCCTATTGTACTTTCGCTAAAATTTTCCCTTGACAATTCCTGATATAAATAATTGTTATGTTTTTTTTTCTGACATGTTCATACGCATTTATATGAAAATATATTTCTTAAATGATTAAAGCAAATTTCTTTTTTTGTATGAAGTATGCATAAGTACAGATAGGTGCTTACAACCAAAAAGCAGGAACATATTACGTACATTCTTATTATATATGTGTATATACGTGCATATGTGAATATTTTCTTGATCTACAAAGTTTGCTAAAAATATTTATGCACTTTATTATTTTTTTATTTTATTTTTTTTCTTTTTCATTTCTTATATTTCATTTTAAACATTAGATCACGAACTTCTGCGATGTTTGATCCTGACAACGCGGAGCATTCAATATTTAATTTTTTTTGAATAATGTCTGATAGTAACATAGGTTTCGAGTTATTTATTTGTATTCCTTTCATTAAACTTATTGCTTTTGCTTGTTTTTTAAGGTTTTTGTTTTTCGTTATTTCGTTTAATATGTTCTGTAGATATACATGAATAGAGTGGTGGGAAAAAAAAAAAAAAAAAGTGTTAATTTTGTGTATGCTTATGGGGAGTCCTTATTTAATCCTACATTACAGAATAATAAGCATGTTTCATGTAATACGATTCTACACCTTTATTTTTCTTATAATTACTTCTAAATACTGATGAGGAACAACAAAAACAAGCAAATCTGCGTCTTCTATCACATCTTTCATGTCAGAAACAGCAACAATGTTATCTGGTAATTTCATTCCCTTCATGTATTTTACATTTTCTTTTTTTTCATTTATGATACTACTTAACTTTTCATTATCCACAATTTCCTCGTTCACGTATATCCTAACCTACGTTTCGAATAAATGAAAAAAAAAAAAAAAAAAATATGGTGCGGTTACAATGATATGGATATGTATTGAGCTATACAAGCCTTTTCATTATTCTCTTTTTAAGTTCTTAATTTTTCAGTTTTTTTATTTCTTTCGTTTTCGTATTTTTTACAAGTGGGTGAAAGATTTTTGAATTCTGGGTATTTTCACTGACAATCTTTGATATGACTGTTCCCCAACTGCCACTACCAATAATAGATACCTTGCAGGAACAGCAACAAATAGGAAGGTAACAGAAAAAGGATAAAAAATAAAGTAAAACAAAACAGTGAAAAATAGTGCAAAATAGCACAAAATAGTGCAAAATAGCACAAAATAGTGCAAAATAGCACAAAATAGTACAAAATAGCATAAAATAGTACAAAATAGCACAAAATAGCACAAAATAGTACAAAATAGCACAAAATAGTACAAAATAGCACAAAATAATACAAAATAAAATATAGCAAAGTAAAAGACAGACAAAGAGGACGCACGAATGGAAAAAAAAATACGTATTATTATCTACTTCAAAACAATGAAAGAAAAAAATATTTGTCTCAAACGCAAATATACATGCATTCCAAAAAAACTTTTATTCATTACATGTGAACCTTGTAATTTTGTGAAGAACATTATGCATATTTGTAATGAAAGGTGTTCACCATATATTTTTTTTTACTTTATTTTTTTTTTTTTTTTTCTTTTTCATACCTTTAAAGGTATATTACTTTTAACATTTCCGATTAACGTGGTTTTATGGCCATTCAGTGTTTGGTTGCCTGAAAAGCATGTAACTAAGTGAGAAAAAAGGGTGACATAAAGAGCGTAATTTTTCAGCATTTTCCTTTGTTATCTTAATTGTTCTATTTGTTTATTTGTTTATTTGTTTATTCGTTCACTTATTTATGTATGTATTTATTATTTTTGTTTATTTATTTATTATTATTATTTACTTAAGTAGTAATAAAAATAACAGTACAAAAATTGGTTTGTAAATTTTAAGTGAGATATGTCCCAACATATGCATCATCTATATGTGCAATTGTAAAAACTACATTCCTGTTAAGTGATAAAAGAAAAAGCAAAAAAAAAAAAAAAAAAAAAGTAAAATAATAGTGTTAATTTTTAAATGTTCTATTTATTATTATTATTATTATAATTATTTATTTATTTTTTTTATTATTTTTTTTATTATTTTTTTTTTTATTATTTTTTTTTTTTTTGTTGTTATTTTACATTTGTATGAAAACGAACGGTAGTTCATTTATTTCAAGGGGTCATAAAGTGTTACATGGACGTGATTTTTAAAAAATAGCATGTAATGTATAAACATATGACGCGTATTACATGTATAACGTATATAAAACTTACTCAAGCAGACATTTCAGAATGATTAAAAGAAATCCTATTACTACAAAATAACACTGAATGCGTGTTAATAAAAAATGACTATATATTTTTCATAATATTATAAAAATAAAATGACAACATTTTGATTTGTTACACCTTTTTAAAGAGACAGTACAGCAATTTAAAATTATTCATATAGCACGTACAAGAACATTTGTATAATTTCCCCCCTGCATACTCTTCCGCTTTAATAAATGGTATGTTATATTATAATACACTTCTGAAGATCTTTTGCATTTTGTATTTTTTTCACAGGGAAGAATGTGTGTCAGAAATATTTGAACATTTGTTCTTTGCGTTGTAATGCTTTTATTTTACTTTATTTTATTTTTATTTTATCTTATTATATTTTTATTTTATCTTATTATATTTTTATTTTATCATATTTTTTTTTTTATTTTATCTTATTTTTTTTTTATTTTATCTTATTTTTTTTTTATTTTATCTTATTTTTTTTTTATTTTATCTAATTTTTTTTTTATTTCCCCTCCTTTTTTTATTATAGTTTGCTTTACTTTGCCCTATTTTATTTCGCTGTATAACCCAGAATATTTCCTTTAACAACGTTTGACACATTTTTTCTTGTTTGTGTACATGAAATTATATTTGTATTTCTTGGTTATTTTTTTCACGTATCCAATTTTGCATTTTACAACTCTCGTTTCCATTTTGAATTTTACTTTTTGTACTTCATATTACACATTTTCCATTTTGAATTTTCCGTTTTCCGTTTTACATTTTCCATCTTTTATCCCTTTATTTTTTTTAGAAAATTTTATTTGTAGCCTCTTAACTTATTTCACATTAAATTACATATTCGTATTTACATAAAAAGTGTAATGCTTTTTTTTTTTTTTTTTTTTCCCTCTCTTTTGCTAAAAAAAAAAAAAAAAAAAAAAAAGGAAACCTAAATTTTATTTTTTTGAGCTTTTTGTATTAATATACTTTTTCTTGTTATGTCTTTAATTTTTTCCATACTAAACTAGATTGTATTTAACGAAACTTTTTTTGTTCATGTTTTATTCTTCTACCTTCTACTTTAGTATATAAGAAGGTAGCGTCTTACTTATATATGATACAGTTGGAAAGATAAAGAAATTAAATATAAAAAAGGAGCAACTTCATCCTTTATTTTTTAGAATATGTTTTTCTCTACTATAACCTCTGTGCGTGTAATACCTTAACAAAGGACAAACCACTTATATGTTTACAGTCCCGCGAGCATGTATATTTATATATATATGCATATGAACACATATATACATACATGTACATACGTGTACAACCGCTCGGAATAGCCAGAAGAATTAAAAAAAAAAAAAAAAAATGATGAATCAAGGGAGTAATGAATTTTTAGAAAAAGCACTAAGCAGGGAGAAACACGAGAACAAACAAATCGAACAAGTGAACGACAAATTGCAGAAAAAAATAGTTCAAGAGAATAACCATGGAAAAATAAATAGCTCAAAAAATAAAAAAAATAAAAATAAAAAAATAAAATATGTTAACCCTTCTGATAGTTTTATGTCAAAAAAGGTTAGTGAAGAAATAACAGAAAATAAAATACCATATGGTGCACGTGCAAATGAGCCAAAGATAGCCGAGTTGGAGTTAGGTCAGTTTAGGTCCATTCCTGAAATATTTCTAGATGATTCGGATTCTAATTTGGGAAAAGGTTCTGACGCGGGGAAATGTAACGGGAGTACGTCTGACAAGGAGAAGAGTAAGGGGGATAAATTTGACGAGGGCAAGTTTGGCAAAGGAAAGTTTGAGGGGGATAAATCCAACAAACGCCAAACCTTGGGGAAAGTTGATAGTAACACAAGCGAATATCCCACCTCCGAGAGTAGTGCAAGTCCCAAAGGTACTTGCAGATTATTAAAGGACACGAAGAAAGACTTGCAAAGGACTAAATCATGTGCATCTACATTATCTATAATATCATCGGATTCAGACAATTCGAGTATTTACCTAGATAATGATTACTTAATAAGTATATGTATAGAGAAAATAAAAATAGAAATAAATAAGCTTGAAAATAATTACACACAATATGAACAAGCATTCTGTGTGTCATATTTTGCATATGAAGATCCACTAGAATTGTTCAGTTTATTTCAAGGCATAAATTGGCTACCTGAATTGAGAAATAGATGTACTTCTGCAAATTTAGTTGAATATTCGCCTAAGGAAAATATTAAAAAAAGTATATGTACTGTTCATGTAAACTTTCATCAGTGTGTGAATTTAAAAAGTAGAAAAAATGAATTTTTGAACATAACAGATAATAATAATAGTTCTGATGATGATCATAAGGATGATGACGACATCATTTATGTTTTCATTTCTGTAGTTGGAATACATCTAAAAGAATTTGGAGAATCGCACTATTACAAGATATATGATAGACAAAATTTTGCTCCATATTTCAATAACATAGATTTGTTATTACCCTTCAGCAAAAAGAATGCAAATGATATGGGCATGGAAAAAATAACAAAGGATGAATGCTCGCGCTGGGTTAGAAGTACTGATAGTAGCAGAGGCATAAGCAATGACAGAAATGCAAGCAGAAAAGCTCCTTGTATGCACAAAGAAATTAACTCAAAAAAAGGTACACATATGTTTAATGGAGAACTGGTGGAAGCATACAAAAAAGAACTGCAAGAAGAAGCTAAATCGATGGAATCAAAGAAAATAATTATAGAGGGAGAATACGTGAAGTTTCTTAAAATACTAGGCTCTTGCATTATTCCTATAAATGTTTCCAATAAAAATATACTAAAAACAAAACAAAACAAAAAAAAAAAAAAATGCGATAGCTATAATTTATATTCGCACGCTACCATCAGATTACTACTAGACAGATATTTAGACCATTTCAAAAGAAATAGAAAAGTAAATTTATTTCATTTAGTTAATAAATATGAAAAGGAGTTAATACCTATAGGAAATATAAAACTCATACTTGATATTAAAAGTGAAACTCATACCCATGACACAATTGACACAGAATATATAGCAAGGCGCATACATAATACGAATAGCAATATACATGACTGTATAGATAAAATTTTGAAATATGTAAAAATTAAAAAAAAAAAAAAGAAAACAATATTACATGAAAATGGTGCTAATGATAAAAAGGGCTTGTACAGGGAGGAAGATAAAATATGTTCTATCATAAATACAGAATTGATGAGAATAGAAAATAATTATCTCAAGAAGTCATATTCTTATATAGAGAAAAATTTGCAAAAAATATATAACCCGAAAGAACAAGAAGAATTTAACAAAAGGGTAATAAGAAATATTTTTCAAATGTTAGAAATGACAAAAAGGGGGGCATCAAACAGATCATCATACAATTTGTTGTTCAATTCATCGTGCAGTTTCTCACCGTACCAAATTGTATGTTCGCATGTAATTATTCGTGTTCATTATGTAAGCAACATAGCTCTACAATTAAGTTCTCTTAACCGTTTTATTGATAAAGAAAAGTTCTACATTATTATATATTGGGCAGAAGAGGGGGATACAATGCACAACATTGAAAATATAAAATTAAGGAGAACTAGAATTATAGATCTACAGATGGAAAAGGGGATAGAATTAGACTACTATTTTGTCGGGGGTAAAGACAACAATAAATATGAACTGCTTAATGATAAAACGTATGAAAAAAAAAAAAAAAAAAAAAAAAAAAAAAAATTTCGTTTCTTTAAAACTAAATTTCAACAGCTGTGTTATCCTGCCGTATAATTATAATGCCCCATCTTGTGCAATAAATATGATTCTATTTCAGAAGGATATACCTCTTCTAGAGTTAACGGAAAATATTATAATAAATGATGATATACCTTTTAATAATGGATGTAAAATAAAGAAGGAACTAAAAATTCATCATAGTTGTGATAAAAAGGAAGAAGAGAATTTTATTAAAGACAGTTTTAACCCATATGTAGAAATCTCTTTTTATACACATCCGAAACACAGTACTTTTTTTTCATCAGATATGTATAAATTATTTTATGAAGGTAAGATGAAATGTACCCTAGATGATACTACACATGCCTCTTACTCAGCTCCAGTTCTGAATAGGGGAAATATTATTTTCTTATTTTTTGACGATTTTATTAATAATTTGTCACATGCCGGTATTAATAAGGAAAAGAAAGAAAATATACAGTATTCTTGCATAACTAATTTCTTCATACCTATAACACAGAAAGATAATAGTGATGTATGTACAAATGTTAGAACAGTGCAGAACATTTCAAATGGTGTGGAAAAAAACAAACGTGTCTTACATAACAACCATTTTATATCCAAATGTAAAAAAAAAGATAATAATACATTGTTATTGAAAAAGGATACAATATCCTATGCACTAGCAGAAGGCCTAGGACTAATGGGTGGGGAAATAAATAAATGGCTTTCCTTTTATGTATATACAAAGAATTATAAAAATGAAAATATATATTGTGGAACTTCTGTTACAATAAGAATACAAGTTGAACCCGTTGGTTGTCTCAAATCTCAGTATGGTATCGACTCTAGTAAGAACGGCAAAGTGGTAGGTGGGATTAGAACCATCGATAACGATAATGTTAGCGATAAAAATAATATCACAAGAGGTAATAATGATCCATTGCGTCCCTTTTCTTTCTGCTTCAAACCGCTTAATGATATATACGAAACAACGGACTACCAAGTAAAGGATTTTAAAAATGGCACGTATCAAATTTTATACAAAATAAATAAGGTCGGGAAAAAACTGCTCCATATTTATTGTGATGGAATTAATATAATCGGTTCCCCATATGAAATATATACCATCCAAGCAAATGCTGATTCGAAATTTTCCAAGATTTTAGGGTCAGGTGCTACAAGATGTTTAGCTACTCCAGTTTTTAACTTTAATAATGTATTGTATAATGACATAACAGATGCAAAAATGGAGGCAGACAACGGTAGACGGGGAGGATCTACATATACATCTACTGAGAAAAATAGCATGAAACTTAGAAGTTTATGTAAAGGGAAGGAAGAGTTTGAAGAGGATAAAGAAAATTACATCGAAGGGAAAATAAAACAAGCAGAAAACAATACACAGGTTCCTATTAGTAGGAGTCTCTCAAAAGGGGTAAAATCTGTTGCCATTACTGAGGAGGAGAAGTCACAAGGGAGAAGTAACAGTAGCATAATTACCAAAACAAGGCAGGATAATACCAGTGAACATAGAAGTAACAGGAACCTACACGAAATCACCATGAAACAGAATGATTTTCCCCATAAAGTTCATGCAGAGAAGGAAAATACGAACAGTTTGAAGAACAATACGCTGAATATCCATTCAGATAATCTACAACGTGACGATCTTTCTCAGAAGGAAACGAAATATTCTGATGCGAATTTCAGAATTCTGAATTGTTCAGAATATTCTAACCAAGGTAATGAAGACATCATTAATATAGACAAAATGAATAGGGAAAGATACAAAAACTTTATGAAAAATATATACATTGTTAATACTTTTACTATAGTTTTATATGACCATAATGGAGAAAGAATTAGTATTGGAAATGATAATGTTAAAGTAGTGGGTAGGAAAGGAGCATATATTAAAAATGTCGTTGACAATAACGACGGAAGCTATGAAATAGAGTATATTTGCTATTTTAAAAAAGAAGAGAATACAACAAGAAAAAAAAATAATATAAATGGAATAAAAAAAGAAGACATAATAAATTTTTACAATGAATTTCTATTTCAAGAAAATAAATATTATGATAATGTTATAATTAACGAATTTGAAAAAAGATTTAATGATGTGCCTATCTATTGTGAAATAAATGTATACGTAAATGAAATACAAATTTTTGGATGTCCTCTAAAGCCAATAATTACAAATGTTCATAATATTTTAGAATTTTATAATTTATATGATCAGCATACCTATTCAGGGCTCTTACTAAAAAATTTTGAACTATTATTGTACTCAAATAATTATCAAAACTGCATGCACAGATTATTGAATTTTTATAAAAATTTTTTAGATCATGAATCTGAGTACTCGTATAAAAAATTACTCTCATTAAATGTAATGAACGAACAGGTAGAGAATGTTAATTTCTTTTTTACAATACCTCTGAATATTTCAGAATTGAAGAAGGGGGCACTAATCCGTAGCACATTGCCCATAGATAAGCTAACCTGGGACAGCTCTAGAAAGCACTGTAAAATTATTCCCAATGGAAAAATGCCCTTTAAAGAAGAGGAATGGGAGAAGGAAGTGATAACTCCTTTTTATGCTAATTTGAATAATTGCCGTGTAACTATGCCTTACCCTAGTAGTTACACAAACGTACCCACCTATCCTACTGAAGAAGAACAGAATAGCGTGTATTATAAAAGGGGCGTAAAGAATAAGTTTAGAGGTGAAAAGCGATACATTGGAAAAAACTGGATTTCGCATAATGACGAAATAGGGGAGGAATACTCCTCAAAGAATTGCACTAGTGAACAGGATGAGTATTTTTTGAATGAATGGTTGTACATGCACAAATATAAGGAACATATGTCTGATGTAAATAAGAAGCACGATTTAAGTATGCACTTAGCGTATTCGTTAAGTAACATAATATTACATCATTTAATTTATTTAAAAAAGTATAAATATTTCATTAATTCGAAGCAGTATGAAAATGACTTGTTACAAAATAATATATTGACTCAATTTAAAAATTTGTTGAAAGAAGAATATAATAAAATGTTTGCATATCAAACTAACAATATCATAAATTATTGCAACAAAATAGGGAATGCAAAATTTAGCAGTCTGGAGGAATTAATAAAAGTATATAAAAGTATAGCTTTTGAGTTGAGGAGACTGAAGAAAAACGACTTAGCTGATGATTTTGATAAATGCTGTGAAAATATGTGTGAGGAATTATATTTACAAAATATTGAAGCAAGTCTGAAAAGAAAAGAACTAAAATTGGATCAATATGAAAAAATGATAAATGAAAAAGTGGAAAAACTGGATCAAATAAAAAACGATGTAAAAAAATATGAAGACAAATATAATGTAGACATAGAAAAAGTATCAAAGTTATGCAGTGTAAAAATGAGTAAAGGAATACAAACTTGTGATTACTTATCGTATAAACATAGCTTCTTGAGTTCTTTAATCGAGTCGAGGAATGTGAGAAGTGTGCAGAGTGGGCAAAATGGGCAGAGTGAGAAGAATGAGTGGAGTGGATCCCATATGAGCAATACCAATAAGGATATTTTCATTTTGGTCAGAAAGTATTGGAAAAATGCATCAACATACGACATTTTTACAACTATTAAGAATACTCTCAAAAATTGCCCTAGGTTGAAAATATCTCTAGATGAAACTTTCAACTACTATAGTTGTAGTATTAAAAAGGATAACAAAATGAAAGATTTTCAGATAAAAAAAATGCAAGAAATAAAAGTGGTAGAGAATTTAGATAATTTAAAAAAAATAGAATTAAATGAAGAAGAATTGCTTACCTATAATGAGCTGAACAATTTTTATTTAACATATAATGCTTATGTTGCACTTATAATAGATTTGAAGTGTAATAAATATTTTATTAAAGATTTAGACAACGTGTTATATTTATTTGAAAAATTTTCCGTTGAACATAACTCCTTTAGACAGTTATATAATCCATACGGTTTATTAAGAGTAATTCCGAAATATTTATTTATAGCATTTGTACGAGAATTAGCTTATTTAAATATGCTATATGTCTTAGCAGAATATGTTGTAGATAAAAAAGAGGATGAAAAAATATATCTTAGCCTAAATCATCCTTCTCGATTGTCCTCATTTCACTATTTTATTAAATATCATTTCATCGATTTTTATGATAAATTAAGTATGCAATCAAATTTTCAAAATTATAAACAGCATTTAATTGAACTTAATAAAGAAGACATAGAAGGTGAAAGTACGAAAGATACTTCCACTCATATACACATAAACCTATATGACCTAGAAACATATTTCAATAATGAACTACCACTAATCGTTAAACATAAAAATTTCTCAAAGACCTTTCCTTTACTTTTTGATTATTATTCGAAATTATCCACCTGTCAAGGTGAGGTAAATAAAATGGATATGCAAAAGGACAAAGAAGAGGAAAATAAATTGACTGAAAATAACATGGATAAAAAATATGTATCCATTACTATTTTTATACGCTTTCTAAGAGAGTTTGGATTAATTCCACACTTTTTTAGCAACCATATAGCTATCCAAATTTTACAATCTTTCATGAAAAATAAAAAGAAATTAAATTATGAACACTTTTCTTATGCTATCATTTTGGCTATTTCAGAATGTGTAAAAAAAAATATTCTCACTCAGTATAATATGTTAAAGGTTAATAACCAACTTAACTCGAAAATACAGACAGACAAAATTTTAAATTACAGTTATATCGCCTACGAAGCGAAGGAGTTGATTTATCTCTTTGGTCTTGCGGACATGCACATCGTCAAATCGAAAATAAGTTACTGAGTAGGTATTATCGCTTCCCAGCGGCATTGTATATGTATGCACACTTACACGCTTGTTGCCGCATACCCATACACATATACAAATATGTGCATGTAACCACATACATATATGCATACTTAAGTACCCCTCTTTTTGTGAAAATTGCTTTGGTAACTTGGTTCTTTTTCCTTAACACTTGTGATACCGTTGAAACCTCAACATTTAGAAAACATTTTGGCCTTTTTTCTGAGCATTTTTTCATTATTTCAAATAAATTTGAAAATTTTTAGTTACGTGCATGATTGCTTATTTTCTATTTTTTTGTCATGTGTGCGTATGTTTCCATTTCTCAGTCACACGAACGTACGCTTCAGTTTCGTAGTCATGTATGTTTTTATTTTTTTTATTTTATTTTTTTCTTTTTTTTTTTGATATACATTTTGTTTTTGTTTGTTTCTCTGTAAGTTTGGCTTTTTTATTTTATTTTATTTTATTTTTTTAATTCATCATTTGGAGCTACATAAAATATAATGCTTGTTAATTTAATTCTGTTGTACGATATTAACACATTTTTAAACATTTAATACGAGCAAAATAAAGAAAAAAAAAAAAAAACTTGCAAAATAAGCTATTCTTAAAAAATATGCAAAAATTGCAAAATATACAGAATTATAGAAATATTCCTTAACATAATAATGGCCATTGTGAAGATTATAATTGAGGGGAATGAAGTAAGGCTATTAAATAATTTCAACCATTTTATTGATTTCCTGTCGTCATTATTTAATGTTCCTATATGTAAAAAATTTAATTTTCCTGAACATGAAACAAAATATAACTTTTTAAAAAAATATACCAACAACACTTCTGTAAATCGAGCTAATGAATATTTTAAAAAATTAATTGAGTCTATATCTGTTGTGTTCTGGAAAGGCCGAAAATGGAAAGGTATTGTGAAAAAAAAAAAGAAAATGATGGAAAATACTTGGAGTGATTATGGGGATGGAAGAAGAAGGAACAGAAAGACATAGCAAAAATAAAGAAAAGAAAAAGCATAAAAATAAAAAAATTATATCAGAATGAGAACAAAATGATGAAACATTTAGCACCGCTACATGAATGAAAAGAAAGGAAGAAGAATTAAATGGCACGGCACTGTGCATCGAAAATGTAAAGAATCCTTACTCATACCTTTTTAATGGATATAATTTCGTAGGTACCTATTGGCCAAGCAAATGGAAGTGGTATCATAGACACGGTTATTGGGCTACCAGAAAGAAGCTTCTAAGTTTCGATAAATATAGACCATACAGGTGAAGAG
The DNA here is from genome assembly GCF_023973825.1 of Plasmodium brasilianum. Classification (NCBI taxonomy): domain Eukaryota; phylum Apicomplexa; class Aconoidasida; order Haemosporida; family Plasmodiidae; genus Plasmodium; species Plasmodium brasilianum. Next base: position 567,720 of record NC_090122.1, read on the forward strand.
GAAAATATATAATTAAAATTAACGAATAGAAAATGTTCTTGATAATAATAATAATAATAATAATAATAATGACAATAATAATAAAATAGTACAAAATATACATATCATATTATTTTTCTCGTAAAAAGGGTTATTACGAAACTATCAAGTATAACATTTCATATTTTTTACTTTTTTTTTTTTTGTTTGCTTTCCTTTTTATTCTAGATATCATGAAGTTAAAGGATATGGAAAACCTAAGTTGAAGTTCTGGCAAGACTATTCTTATTATAGGCCCTTGAAGCAAACAACAAAATTTTGGTAAATGATTTCCCCTTTTTTGAAAAATATAATTATTACCACGGTATAACATAAATTGCCTCTCAAACTGACAACACGAATATGTGTGTGTACATGTGTGTGGGTAATCACGTATATGTTCGTATTTATACGCTTATGTGTACATATAATTTTACGCTTACATGTATATGTATATTACTATATAAATACATACATAGATAAATACATACGTATATATATATATATACATAAATATATACTTATGTGCACGTGTACACAACTTACAAAATGTACTCTCCAACTTTATCCGTTTAAACAACAAAAAAATTTTAACGTTTTTCTTTTGAAAAAGAAGAAAAAAAAATTTTGGTCATCCTTTTACAAGCATAAAACAAATTACAAGTAAAGAACAAAATAATTGAACAAATTTATATTGTATATTCTTCTTGAACTAAAAAAAGAAAAAAATAATAAAATAAAATACACATACATACACAAACGTACACATGCATACACAAACGTACACATGCATACACAAACGTACACATGCATATACACACATACACACATATACACATACATACACATGCATACACACGCATACACAAGCAAACACCCTCAAAGACATGCACATAAATTAACAAGTTGAAAAAAACACATCAACATTTATAAATAAGTAGATTTATACTTTCCTTTTAATTTTATTTTTTTTTAACTTGTTGTATATCCATTTATTAGACTAGAAGGAGAAGCTCCCTCTCTTAATTTTAAAATGTTTCTGTCAGGGTTTCTTACCCTAGATTGTCTGGGCATAATGACTTTAAGAAAAAAAAAAAAAAAGAGTCAAATTTTAAAATATGAATAAATATAATGTTTTTCCCCATATGGGAATAAACGAAATAACAATATTAACATTTATACTTCTGCGAAAACTTATGTTGTTCTAATTTTATTTTTGCTGGTATTTTTTTGTTGATTTTTTTTTTTTGTTTTTTTTCCTTCCCCTGTTACTACTCTTTTCTAACCATTCACATGACCATAAGACCCTGTTTTTATATCAGCTAAGTCGGACACCACAGGTAAATCAGTTAGAAGGGTTAAGATAGATCCACATATCCACCTGTTCCTATTGTAATATTATGTAAAAACATAGATTTTTTTTTTCTTTTTTTTTACGTCTTTTTTATTCGCATATTTACCCTTCATGTATTTACCTGTCCGATGTGCTTTCCCGTTGTAGCAGTATTAATGTAGCCTATTATAAGAAAAAAAAAAAAAAGAAAGAATATATTATATAAAAAAAAATGCATATATAACATAAAAAAAGTATAACACAAATAAATAAAAAAAAAAAAACTGCTTATACCAATGGAGTTCCTAATTTTTTCCTATAAAAAATGAAGAAAGATCATGTACGTTTTTGTATATATATATATATATATATATATATATATATATATATATATATATGTGGTTATGTACATACATGCGTTCGTGTGTATGGATATATATTTGCTATTTATATATAAGTTCATATATGTGTAGAGGTACATATTCGCTTATATATTTTTTTATAACATTAGCTGCCTATTTTCAAATGTGGACGCCAATGTTTTCAGTCTTGACAGAGCTCGTACGGCTAGTCTGGAAGGTGAAATGTAAAATTGTAATGTAGTGTAACACATTGGAAGGTTAAACAGAATAATGTTTTTATTTTTTAATTTAACTTTTTTTTATTTTTTTTTTAATGACTTATTACCTTCCTCCAGCTAAAACCCTCGCTGTTAAGGAAGTTATTTCCTTTGCTAGAAGTTTATATACACAAAGGGGAGAGAAATGTGTGTAATGCTATGTTAAGTTGTGTTGTAATATATTATGGTGTGTGCTTTTTCTTTTTTGTTTTTGTTTTTTTTGTTAAATGCTTTATTTAACAAAGCCGCATTTGCAAGCTTTTTGTATTCACCATTTTGATAAACCTCCTTTATGTCTTCAAGTGCTGCATTTTTTATGACAACAAAAAAAGCGTAATTATGTGCACGAATAAATTGAACAGTTTTTAAATAAATATTGTATATTAAAATAGAACTGTTTTATTTACCTTCAAGTATACATAGCATTTGTTCTTTTATATGTTTTATTTGTTTACATACATTTACGTCTGGCAAATTCTCTAGCCCTGCAATATTTTTTTTGTAAAAGAAAAAAATACTTATAATTTTTTCACAGCCTCAATGTTTCCTTAAATAATAACGAAAATGACCATATAAATATGCACTTAAGGTTATGATTTTATGTTTATATTAATTCCCTTCTTACTCCTTTAACGAAATTTTTACCTAAGGATTCCAAGGTGTCTTTGCTTTTATTTGACAATCTGATCATATCTTCAAGCCATTGGGGATGCTCCTAAATATGTTAGCGAGCAAAAAAAAAAAAGAAAAAAAGAAAAAAAAGGAATCAAATGTAAAAAGGGAGAAAGTTTTATTTATAGATGGAGGTGCTTAGCTGTACATTTACATATACATGCCTACATGTATATGTGCACACATGTACTTTAGACACGTAACAGGTATATACAAGTAACGTTCTATCATACATATTGCCCACATTTATTCATATAAATATGTGAGTTACATAATTGACTTCATCAGGTATGGAATAATTTTCAGCTTCTCTTCCAGGAAAATTTGTTTTATGCTATGAAAAAATAAAAACATTTTGTTTAGATTAATTTATTTGTACTATACATTTATTTATGATAATAACTAAAAATATACTATAACATCCGTTAGTTCTTTTGCGTCTTCGTTCATTTCATTTTGCATATAATTGTCAGCTGGTTCATAAGGGAAATTGTGCTTATATTTTCTCAATCCTAAATTTAATTTTCTCTCAAAGGGTAAATCTACTGGACCTGAGAAGTAAAATAAAATAAATAAATAAAAATAAAATGAACAGATGAATAAATGGATAGATGGATTAACGAATAAATAAACATGTAGAAACAGTTATAATATAATGTAATACTTTCGTTACACTTAAATAAAGGCATATATATATATATATATATTTTTTTTTTTTTTTTTTGGCTCAGTATTATACCGTTGGGAATATTGATTGTCCAACTTGTTTCTGATACATCTTTCTTAATGTCTGAACTTGAACAACTGATTCTAAATAAACATAGTTCGATTAACAAATAGAGTGAAAAATAATTTAAAATTTTAAGTGGCAGATTCATTTTTTTTTTTTTTTTTTTTTTTTTTTTCAGAAACGTGTGGTAAAACAAGGCGCAAAGGTTTTATTGCTTCGATTGTGCATGTGTATATAACTTGTATGTATGTGTGTATATTATTTGTATATATATGTATATATATGGGCATTCGTATTTAACAACGTGGTAATATTTTTTTACAGAAAAATCTATTATGTGATCTTGTACATATTCAATGAAAACACTCTAAATAGTAACATCCATATTTGTGTATTCATCCACGTTTAACTTGTATTTACCTATATATTTGTATTTTTTTTTTTTTTTTTAAAAGAAAATAAAAAATGTGTACATACCATACACGAGGTAAGGTTAAAAGGGTATTTTTTATATCATCAAGCTAGTCTATATTTTAATATAAGAAGAAGTCAATCCGCTGTTGAATTATTTTGCTAAAAAGGCAGTAGCGTACTTACGAACACATATAAGCACACATATGTATATATGATTATACATACATGTACTCATATTTTTCAATTCGAATTGTGCGGAAAAATGGAGGGACTTTGAAAAAGACAGTAATATTTAAAACATTAAACCATCACAGCAAATTGAAAAAAAGGCATTTTTTCTTTAATCTTGTTTTATATAAATGAAATATGTTGAACTCTTTTTTTTTTCTTAACTAATTGAAAACCTTAATACAAAAGAGAAATAACCAAAAATATATATTAAGATGGAAGAAGTTTTTGAGTAGAATGCTTTTTTATAGACTTGAGGAATATCTTGAAAAATCTGTTCTTTTTCATTTTATTCTCAATATACTAATTGTAGGTGTATCTTTTTCTTTTTTTTTTTTTTTTTTTTTTTTTTATAGCTACAAAAATAAACACCAATTGTACTACCACAGACTATAGTTAATCTTTTGTCTTTTAAAAAATTCTGTTCTAATATTTCCTTTCATATTTTTTTTTTCTTTATAATAAAGATATCAACACATTTTTTGAGATGTGCATTTAACAGCAACTTAATGGACGGAAACATAACTATAACCTTATATGCAAATATATGTAAATATATACAAATATATACGAGAATGGATAAGTATATATATATACATGCAAATGTACGTATGAACATACGGACACTGGTTCTTACGTCATTCTGTTAAGGAATATACTTAAGATAAATGTTTCCCCTTAAATTTCAAAAAGAAAAATATGATCATATTACATAAGAATTGCCTTAACTACATTTAATGTCAAATGTACCTTACGCTATTTTTATTAGAGCAAAAAAATAAAACAAAAAATAAATTGAGAAAAGATGCAAAAAATAAGTCCAGTAATGGAAGAAAAAATAAAATGAGAAATGAAAAAAAAAATTTTTTTAAATATATTAATTAAGGCAATTATAAATGGCAAGAAGTAGGTATATTAAAGTAACAAAATAGGGAAATAATTTTATGTCTATCTTTTGGCTTTTTTTTATTTATTTTTTTTATGTAACTCATATTTTATAACGATTAATTGTAAAAACTGCATTGAGAACTAATTAACTCGTCAAAGGGATAACGTTTGTAAATATCTACGTACGTATTTAAGTATGTATATATATACACATGCACGTGCGTACCCATACATACACATACTTTTAACCTTTTGACGGTCGGCATTGTTACACATTTCAGAAGATTTATGAGTGCATGTTTATATTCTTTCTTATGCTTTTAATATTTATCAAAAGGCTGAAAAACAATTTGTTCTGCGCTTTTTTTTCTTTTTCTTTATTTTATCTTTTCTTCCACACTCCCCTTATCAAGTATGTAAGTTGGTAAGAGTTATACAGTCAAACATTAAAAAAAAATAAAAAAAATAAAAAATAAAATAAAATGTAAAACTTGCTACATTAGTTTATATGTATATATATATACATATATACACGTTTTTGCTTGCTTTGTTGATTTGTGTTTGATCTTTAACTGCCCCCAATTTCCAATTGTTTATGTTTAAATAAGAAAAAAATGAGTTGATACATATTCATAAGTTTGCACCACAAATATTTGAGCAATAAAAAGTTCAAACTTAAGGAATACAAATAATATTGTAGAAATAGATAAGTCTGTAAGATGTTCGTTCATATGAATTTAATAACACATAAAGTGTAACATATAACACAAAATACATGTGCCATATAACTTTTCTTTTTTTTTTTTTTTTTTTAAAAAGAGTAATACCTGAATAATATGTTAATAATACGCGAGTAATATGTTACTGCATTTAAAAGAATTCTTGTGAAAAGTTCTAAAAAATAAAAAAGATTAAAATGTGAAAATCATAAAGTTGTGTGTAAAAATATTTTTACTTAGCGTATGTGTGCGAGTCTTTTTACAACCATTCAATTTTATATATAATTAAATAATACATATGAAAATAAAAAAAAAAAAAAAAATATGTTTCTGTGAAAGCAATGTGCATAATATATAAGTTATGCGTAAATGTATTTATATATTTGATATCTATGTAATTGCGCGCGTGTACATTGTATGCATATGTGTATCTGTACATATATTTATGCGCATATATATATATATTATATATATGTGATGTTTGTGAGAAAAAATTTGTTTTTCACTTTATCAGGGAAAACGTTTTCTTCTTATAATTTTTTTTTTTTTTTTCTTGTGTGTGTGTGTATTTTGTCTACATATATATATATATATATATAAATATATGTACACATAAATTGTTTGTATCTATTTATATATGTTTGTATGATTACCCCTAACTTCACTGATAACTATTTTAATGTTTCTGTTAAGTGTTTGTCTGTTCAATCTTTAGTATGTTTTCACCTTTCCAGCTTGTTTGTTTTTTTTTGGTATTTTGTTTTACCTTTTCATTTTATCTCATAATTTGATGATACTTAAAGTGCGTGTTACATAGTACATGGATATATACACACTTGCATGTACATATATACGCCGGAGCATGTATGTTTACACATGTGAATTCATATAAAAATGTACCCCTATACATATACACTTGTGTGTTTCTAATTTTATGAACAATATCTATGTGAATAATATCTCTATGAACAATGTGTCTATGAACAATGTGTCTATGAACAATGTGCCTATGAACAATGTGCCTATGAACAATGTTCCTATAAACTTGTTGTAGGTTCCATATATTATGAATTCAATTTTTTTGGCAATGTTTGTTTTCTACCATAATTTAAAGTGTTAAACGTTGAACATTTTTAATCGTTTGTTAATATACTTATAAAAATGTGTAATGGTAATTAAACCAGAATTGTATGTATATATATAAGTACGTATGAGTGTGTATATGTACGTATGTGTGTATATAAGTATGTTTATGCTTGTATATGTACGTATATGTGTGTATAAGTACGTTTATACGTGTATATGTATGTATATGTGTGTATAGTTACGTTTATGAGTGTATATGTACGTATATGTATGTATATATATTTATATATATATATATATGCGTATATTCTAACATATCGTATAATTATATATGTAACTTTGACCTAAACATAAGGCGTTGGAGAAATTTGCTCTCTGTCAATTTGAAAATATCATATTCTGCAAATTTTTAAAAATGTGCAATATTCTTCCTTTTCGTTTTATTAATTTACGTTAGCTTTGACATGTTTCGCTTAGTTTTGATGATTCTGCTATGTTTTTTTGCTAACATGTACATATATGTATATATGTGCATACATTTTTGTGTACATAAGTATATATACATATGTGCATACATAACTGTGTGTACTCCCTTTACAAACTAACACATTCCAATGAATTTGTCTTTTAATACACAATTAATTAATTTATTATAAGCAAAAATAACAAAAAACTAAGAAAAAATAAGAAAAAAAAAAAAAAAAAAAAAAAAAAAAAAAAAAAAAAAAAAAAAAAAAAAAAAAAGTGACAAATATAGTGATATAGAATAGGCAGAAAAAAAGTAAAATAAGTAATTATGGAAACTATATTTAGAAAACTTAGGAGATCTAGTAGAAAAAAAAAAAAATTAGTAGAAGTAGATACAATTGATGAAAGAGACTGGGCTCATGCAAAAACGTTAGATTTAGAAGGTAATTGTATTTGTGCTCATACACATGCATGTTTGCACACGCGCATACGTATATAAAATTGGCATATATATATATATATATATATATATATGTGCATATGCATATATTTAGGACATACATACAAGCACGCTCTTATTTTTCTGTATTTCCTTTTTATACCGTGGACATGCAAATATGCTCGTTGAACCTGATATCGTATAACTCAATTTCTTGTTTTATAAATCTGTGTACATTTTTTTTTTTTTAAATAATAAAAAGAGTAACAACAACTTTTGCGTAATTCTGTTGTGACACAAGTGTATGTGCATAGCATAATGACCCATTCCTCTCCGCTGTAGACAGTTATTTCATATTTTTAATCCTTTCTCTGCATTTTTATATGTATATATGTATGCAGATATACTTATGCGAATGTATATGCGTATACGTATATATATATGTATATACACACATGTAAACCTATTCTTTCTTTCCCCTTTTAGAGGACACGTCCGAACAGAACTACGGCAAAACATATAAAAATAAAATAAAAAAAAATGAAAATAAAAATGAAAAACGAGAAAACAGTTTAGAAGATTATTATGTAATGAATAACGAATTAGGAAGCGAACAAAATCGAAAAAAAGAAAAATTTTATTTAAATTCCTTTTCGCGGATGAATGAAGATTTAACTACTGTTAGCACAGATTTTACTAATGAATATTATATTAAAAAGAAAAGAACTGAACATAACAAATATATGAACGATCATGAAAAAAAAAAACTTACATATCTACGTGGTGACTTTGGAAAATACCAAAGTGAAACGAAAGAATATTTGGAACCTTATGAGCAACTAGATTTGTACCGTGAAGCAGATATTGAACAGTTAAAGGGGAGAGCACTGCATGGGACATACGAAGAGGACGAAGCGGAGGATGTATTATCAGACGAAGCAGTGGACGAAGTGGAGGATGGAGTAGCAGACGAAGCAGCGGACGAAGCAGACGAGTACGAATACGAATATATGGATGATCAAGCGAGAGACGATGAAAAGGAGAGTGTATATACGTACGAAGACCAAACCAAAGATAATAAGTACAGTAAAAAAGATGAAGAAAAAAGCAATACACAGAGTGAACACAGTAAAGAAAGTATATTAACTGATAAGAGTGAAACTCATTTAGCAAATGAGTCTGAGGAAAACGAGGTATATTTTGAAGAAAAATTAGACATCTACAGTACAGAAGAAATAGATAATGAAGTAGAAGTAGCATATGTTAAAGGGAAAGGTAGATGTATGTTTACAAGAAAGAATTTAGAACCTGGTTCTATCATATTTATAGAAAAACCCTTATTCATTATAACACCAAGTTTAAATGAAAAATTGTGGGATTATTTAAATAAATTAAATAATGAAGAGAATTTTGAATTACCACTTAAATGGCATTTTGCTGCTTTGTGTACAATTACTCTACTTAATGATATTGATTTTAAGGCATGTATTGATAAGTGGATTCCAGAACCTGACAAAGGAGCAGATAAAGATGTATTCAATGTTTTAGATAAAGTTTGTGAGAAAAAAATAACTAAAAATGGGTATAAATATTACTATTATAAAAACAAATTAATAGAACCCGATATTTACGATAGAATCATACAAGTCTGGCACTACAATGCCTTCGGTCACCACACGGACAACGAGGGATTGGTCCTGTACAACCGTAAAGCAGAAAAAGAAAGAGAAAGAGCAAAGAAAAACAAGAACAAGGATAAAAAGAGAAAAAGCAAAAATGATTAAGCATACTAAACACATTAAAACGTAAAAATGTAAAAAAAAAAAAAAAAAAAAAAAAAAAAGAATTATAAAATAGCATGAAAAATATGCGCAAAATGATATTATTTGCTGCGTTCATTTTTTTTAAAGGCATTTCGATGCTCGCCCATAGCTGCAATTCAACTGCTTGTTGGCATTACGGGGAAAATGATAGCTTCGTTTTACGGGCAAGGGTCAAGTTAAATGTCGGGGACGAACTTACAATATCGTATCTTGGGGACGATGATTTGTATAAATCCTCCAACAGTAAAAAAAAAAAAAAAGACAAGAGAACAAGAGAACATGAGAACAAAAGTGTTTAGGGTCTCCCCCCACGAAAACGCTTTCTTTTACAAGTGCATACCACATGTGTAAGAGTTTGTACATGTGCATGCATGTGTATATGCATATGTAGGCATACGAATGTGTATATGCTCTAATGTATGTGTGTGTTTATTTATAATTGCCAAAATTTATACTTAATATGTTTACTCATCCCGTCCTTTATATGCAGTCAGGAGAGAAAAGCTCACGAATTGGCTGTTTGTCTGCATGTGCAGTAGGTGTACAAATCCAGTTGACAACTCCAGGGGATTTAAGTGCTCAACTTGTGGAATAGGTAAAAGAAAAAGGGATACCACTAGTTCGAGTGTTGCATGTATTGTTAAGGAGTGCTTGGTGTTACAAGACATGCACTCACTCAACACATACACACGTACACCGCTATACATCCTAATACACACACATTTTTAACATTGCGCAGGGACTTTTTTCATAAAGAGCGAGTACCATGATGAAATACCTATAATAACCAAGTGTAACATTTGTCTATCAGAAATATCAGAGAGTACAGCATACGAATACATTGAATATGAAAATAGCTACATAGAGAGGTTACAACAAACAGACAAAAGTGACTTGACAGATGCCTTAGCTGTCTATGTACAGGCAGAAAAAATATTTACTCAACACTGGATTATGTATCAGTTATATACAATACTTTTTGAAGGATATAGAGATGCTTGTCAATGGAATAAAGCTATATATTACCAAATGCTAAGAATTAGATATGCTGTTGATGTAATACCTAGAGCCAATTATGTATTGGCTTGGTTATATGAAGAATTAGGAGAAATTCATGCAAATTCTATCAATGCTGATATTTTATTAACAGAAAATGATTTTACAATTTCCTATGAAGACAAGTAATAAAAAAAAATTTTTTTTTTTTTTTTTGGTTTTAATATGTATACATATATATATATCTACACTTTACTTTTTACACTATATAGTACACATATACAGTACCATATATGACATATATATATATATATATATATATATATATATATATTATATTTTTATTTCTGCCTCCCTACTAAAAAAAATAAAATATTCATATACTCAATCAAGTGACAAAATGTGAATAAACATTTGTTATATATACGTTTTGAAAAGTTAGATGAAAAATGAACTTGGGAATTTTATTTGTACACTTATTCTTACCATTTTTTAGGAAAAGAATTTGTTCACATTTTTTGAAGTCCATACATTTACTGGAAATATTATGTGGGTATTCCCATGACTACTTAAAGGACTCCTTGGTAAGTAACAAAGAGTAAATGTAGTGCACACCACGTCCATCCATCTACCTGTCTGCGTAGCTATATATATGTGCATATCGATACGTATACGCAATGTATAACATGTATATATATATGTAAATGTTCATCGACGTACACGCGCAAACACACGGACATATATGTTGACGCTTATACACACATATATATGCGCACACTATGAAAGGAAGACTACATGGTCACAATACTATTAACACACTCAACATGTGAGTATACATACACATGCACACTTCTTCCTTCAGAACAAATACTACAGGATTGATAGCTTGACCACTACAGATGCCCCACAGATAGAGGAGTGAACAAAAATAAAATATACATATAAATATACATATATGTATATATATGCTTATGTTAAGGGACATATTTCATTTCTGTCGGTATCGTAGTACTTTTCTCTCCACTTATGTATAATGTGAAAAGCCCAAACGCAAATATTAAATTATTGTCTTATTGTCCGAAAGCTCACATTTTTTATTCCCAAAATTTGTCAATTCTACAGAAGTAAAAAAAAAAAAAAATTACAATGCTTCATCCACACAATGTACTTATAGCAAAAAAAAGAAAAAAAAAATAAAAAAAAGTAAAAAAAAATAAAACCATATTTGTTAATAAAAAATTATATCATCATTCTAGTATTTTAATTTTAAATATTTTAAAATTGTTTCTACGATTTTATAAATACATCCTACTTTTTATAGTTTTATTTGTGTTTTATTTGTATTTATTTTTTTTTTTTTTTTTTTTTTTTTTTTCATTTCATTCTGACTATATTTGTTTACAACATTTAAAATAAGAATATTATTATTAATAACAGGGAATTACTAAATAGTAGTAACAAAAGGAAAAAAGAAGGAAAAAAAAAAAAGAACAAAGGACGGTAAAAAATGATGAAAAAAGGTATGGCAAAAAAGACTAAGAAAATATGAGAAAAAAATCAGAAAAAGCTTAGTAAAAATAATCAAAAAAAACTTGGTCAAAATAATAAAAAAAGGCACGTACAAAAAATCAAATAAAGTATGGCAAAACGAGCAAACGAATGAGCAAAAAAAATTCGCAAAAAAATAAAAATGAACTGGAATCAGTAAAAACGCATAAAAGTGATCAAAAAAACGCTAAACAAAACGACAAAAGGATGCTAAAAAAAAAAAATAAATAAATAAAAATATGTGAACAAATTCGCAAAACGGAGAAAAACGGTAAAAAAAAGAAATTACTCAAAGATGTATTTATTTAAAAGTTTTCTTACCCTTACGTATGTACAGTACAACCACCTTTTCACTTTTTCTACAATAATAAAAGGGGGAGGGGATTGGGACCTTTATTATTATATAGTGCTTCTAAATTCAACTTATATATGAAATGGAGAACGTGTGCTTAATTTTATCTTAACGCACACAAGGCGCATATACATATATATATATATATATATATATATATATATATATATATATATGTAGCTCACTCTTGTCTCCTACTCAACTAAAGGAATATACGCTTCATCTAACGAGCAAGTTTTTTTGAGTCCAAACTCGTCTGTTTTAATTCTCATATATCCGTTTTCTCCCCAGTATTTTCCCCACGAGTTTTTAATAATATAGTAATAATGTTTATCATTCTTTTTGGTAACTGAATTGTACTTTTCTTCCACACCATAACCAACAATCGATACAGCATGGTTTAGTTCTCCCGCGCATTCTCCATCAAATATACCTTCGTCATAATATATAAAATCTTCACTGGCTGCTACAGATATAGTAATAGGTCCTACAAACTGAATAGCCTCTTTATATTTATCTTCAGGTACTTCTACATAACTATTAATGGTATATTTCTTTTGACATGAATCTACTTGACACATTTCCGGCATATTAGCAACATAGGGATATTCATCTTCTGTACATAATCCTCCTATATCTATTATATCCTCAAAAGCTAAGGAGGTGAATCCACCATCACATCCAAAATTATGTAATGAACAATCAACTAATTCTTGCTCACTAACAAAAATCATCTCATTTTTCCTGATGGCATACTGAGATTCTATAACACCTACAACACTAAAAGCCCAACATGAACCACAATTTCCTTGATCCTTAACAGGGGTAACACCTTTATGTAACCTCCAGTCATAACGTACATAGTCCAACACAGCATCTTTTGGCTTATATTTGTTCAGTACATCTTCGTAATTACTTAAGTGTGCTCGTTTATACCCATTACTATTATTACTATCACTTGCATCGAACTTTTTTAAAGTTAACAATTTATTTTTCACTTCTTCAAAAGTTAAATCTGCAAATCTGTTAATTTTTTTTTTATATAAATTATTCGATTTGTTATGTAAATTTATTTTCTTAAAATTTTCCGAAAAAATAAGAAATTTCTCTTGCATCTCATCCACATTTTTATATTTTCTATGATGCTCTTTTATAAACGTATAAAAAGCGCTCGCTGTTTCTAAATTATTCATTAAAAATTTTGTATCAAAAAAATTTACTATACTTTGTTTGTTTACTACTTTTAAATTTCCAAACCTTTTCTTATAACTACTTGAATTATCATTGTTATTTTCATTATAATTATTACTACTACTACTATTACTGTTGCTACTATCCAATGCAATTATCATGTTAGTCTTCTCATTACCCTTTTCTAAGTTTTCCTCATTTTTGTCATATGCCGATATTAGTTCCTCAATTTTTGATACAATTAATTTCTTCCCACTTTTGCTCTTTAATAAAGAATTAATTACAAAGTCATCATTCACAATTTCCGTAGATGAATTATTAAAAATTTCGCTATTTGGTCCTAATTTGCTGATATATATTACGGAACAAGCAAATATGCATATTGCTGATATGGAAAAGATGATCAGTAAATTCTTTTTCTTTTTAGAACTGCTGCTCTCCTCTGTTTTTTCCACAAAAAGTTCTTTTTCGGGTTTAACGTATTTGTCATTAGAATACTCCACGTGATACTCCATTGTCCAGATATAACGAAATAGAACAGTGTATGTTTTATTTGCGCTTTATTTGTGTTTAATAGAAGCGATCCTTATGTTTTATCCGCGTTTTATTTTCTTATTATGTATGTTGTATATACGTCATATATATATATGTTTTACATATGTTTACATATGCTCTATATTTATGTTTATCATATAGAAAAAAAAAAAAGCGCAGATCAAAATAATTCGCATGAGAATCTTCTATTCACTGCAAGTTTATTACAAAGACATTAAAAGTATGCCCCAACTACAATAAAAAATTTTATTTTTTATTTTATTCATACACTAAAAAATTAAAAAAAGAAAAGAAAAACATGAAAAATGTGAAAAATGTAAAATATAGGAAAAATTTTAAACTTGGAAAAATTTAAAACATAGCAAAAATTTAAAATACAGCAAAAATATAACAAATATGAAAAAAATAACAAACAGAAAAAATAAAATGAATTGGAAATATGGAAGAAATTGGAAAAATGAGAAAAAAAAAACAAACAAACAAAAATATTTATTCTGTTAAAAATTTCACTTAAAACAAAAATGTAATATATATAAAAAAAAAAAGATGCAAAAAAACTGGCATATTTTATGTATAAACCCAAAGTGCATTCTAACTCCATAAAAATTTTGCATGAAAAAATAATTAAAAGAATTTGTATGTGGAAATATTCTAAAAAAAAGAAAAAATAAAATAACAATAAAAAATTTCTTTTTTTATTAACAAATTTTTTTATTATTGTGTTTTAATTTTTTTATTCTATGTTATATTCATATTTTGATTTCGTTGTAATGCATATTTTATTTATCATATTATTACTATTTTTTTTACTATTATTGTATATTATTTACTATTGTTGTAAATTATATACTATTATTTTATATATTATATACTGTTACTGTATATTATTTACTGTTATTACTATTTTATTTTTTCCTTGTTATTATTATTTAGAAAATACGTTATTACAAAATTGCCATCGGCATAGTAACTGTATCGATATTAATATTTTTTAAGTCTATTATCAAGCAAAATTTGGGAAAGTATGTATGTTATGAATATGGTGCAGTAAAGTAAATAGAAATTGCAATCAGAACTAAACTTAAAAAAAACCACAAAGTTGTACATATATATATGTCATATATATGTATATTTATACATATGTGTGTACGTACGTGCATACGTTTACATACGTACGAATGCATACATATATATATATATATATTATATATATTATATATATATATAATATTACGTAAATACGTTGTGTGCTTTTTAAACAATTAAGTATAAGACAAAATGTCCACTTAAAATAGTTTATTAAGAAGTACTGTTGTTTTATGGCTATATATTACAAGTAACGTATATTTGAAGAGTGGTTTTTTTATATCTGGAAATTATATAATGTTGATAAGGGGAAATATGTAAATCTATTTGTGCGCACGGGAAAATAGTTTCCTTAAAGTTAATTTTTTTTTTTTTTCATTTTTTAGTAAAATTAATATTGCAACAATGCAATAATGTAATAATGCAATAATTCAATAATTAGTTATGTAATACGTGATTTAGTAAAGATTATAATAAATACATTAATATTTACAGACGCGTATGTTGTAAAATTTTTCCATTATGACAAAAAAAATGAAAAAAAAAAAAAATTTACATTTATAGTTAATGTTTTAACGAAGTTCTCCGCGCAAAACACAATTATGTAAAAATAGGAAAAGTCTGCAATTTGGAAAAATACGAAAATTAATTTAATTTGTATAAAACTTCAAAAGAAAGACATATTACTGGAAAAAAAAATAAATAGCAACAAATGAGCGCGACATGGCATCGAAATAGCATCGAATTAGCATCGAATTAGCAACAGATTAGCTAAAACATAATCATAAAAATAAAGAAAATACAATTCCGATGTAACAGAGATACATAAATGCATTAAAGTTTACCTAAAACACCTTTAATGTAATTCCAGTTTTACAACTCATTACAGTCAATGCTATTTGAAAAAGTACAATTTACGCAATTATATTTATGCGTATTTTAGTTGTCTTAAATAACTATATTTTTACGTCGAACACATTCTTGTTACTACTGCTGCTAAAATTTTATATTTCACTCTACTTATCCCAGCTATTCCAAAGCAGTAAACATATTAGGAAAAACTGCTTTTATAATTCTAATAATATAATAATATAAAATATGTAGAACTGAATTAACAAATGGGAAAGTTCTTAGAATGAGTGTAAAAAATTTAATGTAAAATGTTGGATGCAAAATATGGAATTCAAAATGTAGAATTCAAAATACGAATGGCCTTAAAATAGAAGTAGCTCAATAATCATAGATACTTGAGAGTAGAATAAAAATTAAATCTGCATTTGACAGATGTTTAGGGTGTTATATATCCCTCCCTATTTTATTAAACTTTTAATTTAACATGTTTTATCTTAATTTATCACAATTTATTTTTTAACATGTTTTATTGTATATATTGTATTTAATTACAACTTCTTTTTTTTTTTTTATGACCACTTAACGCAAAGTAATAAATTCTGAACGGTTCATGTTTTATCAGAAAAGGCCTATTTTTAACATTTGCTTCTTCCCCTTTTTTGTTTGTGTGTGTCACTAAGCATAATACAGGAATAGGTTTAAAATCTTTAATGCAGCTTTTTTATTTTACTTAAAAATTTTTTTTTTTTTTAGCTAGTTTGTTCATAAAGTTCAAAAAAAAAAAAAGAAAAAAATTGCTAATCAAATTATATAGTAATAAAAAAAAATAAAATTAAAAAAAAATAAAATTATAAAAAAAAAGTTCATATAAATCATGTTCATCAAAATATATTTACAAATTCTTAATGCATGTGTATACGGAAATCAGTAATACGGCGGTATTAATGTATGTTATTTAAAAATTAAATAGTTCAATATAATGTTTATTAACCATACACACGCGTGGGACTTAAAAAAAAATAAAAAATACAATAAATACATATACATTTTCATATGTGTGTACCCTCTGTATTATGGCCCTAAATATCATCAATAATAGCGGTGAAGGCCTGTGCACCCAATAAGCAAGTCTTCAATAGTCCAAACTCGTCCGTTTTAATCCTCATATATCCTTTTTCACCCCATTTTTTCCCCCATGAGTTTCTGATAATATAATAATAGTGTTTTTCCTTTATTTTTAGTGCGGTATTATATATTTCTTCCATACCATAACCAACAATAATTACGGCATGGTTCACGGAACTTGCACAAGAACCATCAAAAATACCACCCTGATAGTAAGCGAAATCATCGTTTGCTGCAATACTTACACTTAAAGGACCTAAAAATCGTATGGCTTCCTTAAATCGAACTTGCGGTATTTCTACATAAGTTTTAATTTCATATTTTGTTTTACACTTATCAATATCACATAATTCTGGAGTTAAATCTATATATGGATAATATTTTCCTTCACACAAACCTCCAAATTCTATCATATCATCAAAAGCTAAAGGAATAAATCCATATAAACATCCATTATTTTTAAAAGAGCACTCAATTAATTCTTGTTCACTTAATTGGACTAATTTTTTTCTTCTAATGGCATACTGTGATTCTACAACTCCTACTGTGCTAAAAGCCCAACAGGAACCACAATTCTTTTGATCTTTAACTGGTGTAACGGCATTAAGTTTTCTCCAATCATGAATAACATGATCAAAATTTTCATCCTTTTTTTTATATTTAATAATTACATCTTCGTATTCACTTAAGCGTGGTAACTTATTACCAATTTTTTTTAAATCGAATGTTTTTAATGTTAAGTATTTATTTTCAAATTCTTCATACGTTAAGTCACTAAATCTGTTAAGTCCTTTTGTATATAAACTATTCGATTTGTTATGTGCTTCTACTTTTTTCAAATTTTCTGAAAAGATAAGAAACTTTTGTTGCATTTCTTCTACAGAATTATATTGCTTTCCATGTTCTTTCATAAACATATAAAAGGAGTTAACTGTTTCTAAATTACTCATTAAATATTTCATATCAATAAAATTTATACCATTATATCTTATCCCGTTTGTTACAGTTTCCACATTGTTCATATATGTAGTAGTATTAACACATTTTTTATCATTGCATCCATCTTTTTTAAGAGTTTTATTATACTGTATTCCATTTTTTTTTAAATCATTATCGTTTTTATCATATAAAGACATCAATTCTTCTATTTTTGACACAATGAATTTCTTTCCATTTTTACTTTTTAATAAAAAATTTATTATATAATCGTCATTCATGTTTTCTGTAATTGAGTCATTAAACGTGTAGTTATTTTTTTTGGGTCTTGAAAAATAAAGTGCGGAACAAGCAACAACACAAATTGTTGCAACGGACAGAAGAATGAAGTAGTTCTTTTTCTTTTTAAAAGGCACTTTATCAATTTCCTTTTCTCCAAAGGCTTCTTTTTCCGTTTTAATTGATTCGTTTGATGAGTAGTGTATGTGGTACTCCATCGTTAAAAAAAAATATATATGTATATATGTATATATATATGTTTATGTATGTACGTATATAAATATATACGTATAATTGCCCTACTACGTATATTTAACAAATTTAAACGAAAGGTTTAATCTGGTTGAACTAACACAAGCATATAATGTTAAACGTAATCATCAAAATATTAATTGCGCATTAAAAAGGAACAAACAAAACTTTATTTTTTTTTTTTTTCGGGAAATAATATTATGTTACAATGCAAAAAAATATATACTATTTTATGCAAGCGTTATGGATGAAAAAAAAAAAAAAAGGTTGAACTTTTTTTTGAAATGCTAAAAGGTAACAAACTTATTTATTATTTTTTCCAACGTTAAAAGGGATAAATATATGTACTATTTATTTTAAAACTAATTAAAGTGTTACAAGAGTATACTATGTTTCTACTGAAAATTCTACTAATAGTAAAATGGACTTTATTCTGTACTAAATAAAAAAAAAACAAAAAAAAGGAGGAAAAAAGCAAAAAATGCAAAAAAAGGAAAAAATATAAAAAAATGTAAAAAAGGAAAAAAATATAAAAAAATGTAAAAAATGAAAAAAAAGGAAAAAAGGAAAAAAGGAAAAAAGGAAAAAAGTAAGAAAGTAAAAAAGTAAGAAAGTAAAAAAAGTTAAAAAGTCAAACAAAGCAAAAAAGGAAAAAAAGAAAAAAAAGGAAAGAAAAAAACCTTAGCTTAAAACTTCTTAATGTTGCACTAATTAATAATGTAACGGAAAAAAGAATAAATAATTTTTTACTATTCTCCCTATAGGCCATTCCCTTAATATCAATTTCACGCAAAATTTATGAAAATATTTTAATATATAAATAATTATTAATGTTAAAAAATTTTTAAAATTTAGAATTATACACATATAATATATATGGTGAAAAAATAAATATTCTAGAAAAAAAGAGAAAAAAAATTAAAAAATTTTTTTTGATATAAATTGTGAGTTATGTAAAATTTGTTCTTTTGTTATTGCATTTTCCCCATCGGTTTTACACCATGTTTTTATTTTACCGTGCCTTACATTATTACAAAGAATTAAGCGTACTAAAGAAATTAGAAGACTAAGTAACGCACATATTATGTTTATATATATATGTATATATTTTTTATATTTATATATTTGTACATATAATTATACATTCATACATACATATTATGTGCCCTTTTTACGGCTTAATTTTTTTTATTCATAGAAATAATCAGATGGTATACCAATTCAAAGGGCTGAATCAATTTAATTTGCCTACCTATTAAGCAAACAACAAAAAAAGCAAAAATTAATTTAAAATTTTTAAACTACTTTTGTGTTGCTTCTTTTTATTGTTCATTGTTTCCTCACCACTTGGTTAAGCCACTTTTTTATTGATATATATATATAATGCAAAATTGGCTTAAATGCTCTCAAAAAAGCAAATCAACAATATTAAGCTTTAAAAAATATGGCGCAACTGATTAGAGGAAAAATGAAAAAGCTGAAATTAAATTTTGTAAAACTGCCACTATTATTTTAAAACTTTTCTACTACAAAAAAAAAAAATTCTTTTTATAATTATAATTTTTAATACACATGGATGAGATTAGCAAAACACACCGATAAAGAAACGTTTTCCCTACCGTTAAATTGACACAAATATATATATATACATACATACACGCATACATACGTACACGCATACATACGTTCACGCATACATACATACGTTCACGCATACATACATACGTTCACGCATACATACATACGTTCACGCATACATACATACATACACGCATACATACATACATACACGCATACATACATACATACACGCATACATACAACATGCATACGTATGCGTTCTTGTGTGTATAAAAATGGCTTAATGTGTGTAGCACCGCAGCCTGCTAACATTTGCATACATACGTGTTATTTCTTTGTTGTTTCTTTTTTAACTAATGTTTTTGATCTTTAGCTTTTATTCAGAACGTTTAAAGAAATAAGAACATGTGAAAGTCATAATATGAAAAAGTAAAAAAATTATAAAATAAAAAAATCATAAAAAAATGAATAAGTGAAATAATGAAAAAGTAGTAATGAGGTATATAGTAACAAAATGATAAAATTGCAAAAGAAATAAAAAAAAATAATAAATGACAAATAACAAATTTAATCTGTCAAGCAAGAAGAGCGAAATACATATATATATATAAAGGATAAGGACATCAACGAAATAGAGTTAAATTATGGCCAACATGGGAATATAATTTATATATGTGTATAATAGGAACCGTTTCGTGTGTATGCAGAACATACTACAATTTATATCCTTTCTAATGAACAACACAAGGAAAACTAAAATAGCATGAAACGACTATTCGATGTCAGTAAGGTGGTTGTTTTCCTTCGACCTGAACTAACAAGCGCATCGTCGTTTTACACTTATGTAAATATACACAAAATGCTAAGGGATCCCCCTCTTTTCATATCGTATCATACATATATTTTTTGTATTATTACTATTTCCTCTAATCAATCATAGCAATTATCGCTTCAGTTCCTAATAAACAAGGTTTTCTATATCCATTTTCGTCTGTCTCTAATTTTATAAAACCTCTCTCACCCCATGTTTCTCCCCATGAATTTTTTATAATATAATAATAATGTTTTTTATTTTTCTTTAACATAGTATCATATATTTCTTCTACACCATAACCAACAAGAATGACAGCATGGTTAGGTTCATCACCACATTCCCCATCAAATATACCTCCTTGATAGAAAGCAAAATCATCACTAACAGCAATACTAACACTAATGGGTCCTAAGAATTGAACTGCCTCTTTAAATTTAAATTCGGGTACTTCTAAATAACTACTAATGGTATATCTATTTTTACATTTATCGAGTTGACATAATTCTGGCACTTTACCTACATAAGGATAATCACTCTCTGAACACAAACCTCCTAACTCTATTACATCATCAAAAGCTAAAGGAATAAAACCACCATCACATCCAGCATTTTTATTAGAGCAGTCAACTAATTCTTGTTCACTTATTGATGAAAAAATATTTTTTCTAATTGAATATTGAGATTCTATAACACCTACAGCACTAAAGGCCCAACATGAACCACAATTTCCTTGATCCTTAACAGGGGTAACACCTTTATGTAACCTCCAGTCATAACTTACATGATCAAACACAGCATCTTTTGGTTTATATTTATTTATTGCTTCATCATAACTAATTATATTGGATGATTTATATGTTCCATTATTTGGATTAAATTTTTTTAAAGTCAAATACTGTTTTTTAAATTCTTCAAAAGTTAAGTCACTAAATTGGTTGACTCCTTTTCTATATAAAATATTATTGGATTTGTTATGTGCTTCTACTTTTCTTAAATTTTCGGAAAAGATAAGGAACTTTTCTTGCATAACTTCAATGGATTTATAGTCCTTTCCATGTTTTTTCATAAACATATAAAAAGAATTAACTGATTCTAAATTAGTCATTAAAAATTTTGTATCATAGAAATTCACCTGATCGTTCTTTTTTACTACTTTTAAATTTCCAAACCTTTTCTGATAACTACTATTGCTGCTACCACTACAACTAGTACAACTCCTATTGTGGTTTCCTTTAACTACGGCATTATTATTATAATTCGACTGGTTTTCCCTTTCTAAATCATTACCACTAATCTTATCATGTGATGATATGAGCTCTTCAATTTTTGATACAATAAATTTCTTTCCACTTTTACTCTTCAAAATTGATTTAATAACAAAATCGTCATTATCATTTTCCTTATCTAATCTATCAAATATATCCTTATTTTTTCCTGTTCTTATGAAATAAATCAGTGAATATGCAAATATGCATACTACCGAAATTGACAATACTATGAGTAAATTCTTTTTCTTTTTTGCACTACTGTTATCCTCCATTTTTTCTACAAAATATTCTCTTTCTGGCTTGACATATTTATCCTTAGAATACTCCATGTGATACTCCATCGTTCAGAAAAGAACAGAATACCAATTAATTGTTATGTAGCTCGTATAAATATCAAGATATATGTATATATATCACTATGTGTATATATATATCACAATAAACATATATATATTAAATATATGTGGTTAATATAAATTGAAAAGAAGGAAAAGGCAAGGGTAAATTAACGCAATAATAAAAATTCCTTAATTTGTTTAAAAAATATATTATAAATAAATATACATACAAATAGATACAAACAAATGCAATATATATATATATATATATATATATTTATTTATTTATATAATATCCTTGATAATCGAACAATTTAAAAATAAAAAAAAAATTTTTTGGAAACTTAAAAAATATTGTAATAATAACATATTATTTCTTTTCTATTATAATTATTCATTAAATTAAAACAAAATCAATTAACTCTTTCATATAAAAAAATTGACATAATTAAAAATATATATATGTAAATTTTTACTATGTAACTATTGTTACTTATTCTTATTATTCTTAAAAAATTTACAATACATGTACTTAATATATAAATATACATATACATACATATAATGTATATATATATATATATATATATATTACAAATATATTATATCTATATGTACATATATACTTACATTTACAATATATACATGCGTTTTGACAGTTTAACGAAAAAAGGAAAAATTACATTTATTTTTATACATTCAAATCATTGTAGAATATCTAAATAATTGAATATTGGAATATTTGAAAATCTTAATATTTACAAATTTAAACAAATTTACAATAAAAAAAAAAAAATTTAATTCGAGAGGATAAAATTACCTCTTTTACATAATATATCAATCTATGTACATAATAATATTATATACATAAAATAGCACTTCTGTTTTTTAAACTATTTAGTGTTTCATTTTGAATACTATTGTTCTATTTTACTCTATTATTACCTTGCTTTTTCTTTTGTTCTTTTCTTTTTTTTTTTTTTTGATTTATCATTTTTTTATTTCGTTTAATTTATTATCCATGTTTAATAAATAAAAAAAAAAAAAAAAAAAAAAAAAAACAAAAAAAGCAAAAGTTCATACATAATCGGATATATTATATATGTATAAGGTATCTTTTTTTTTTTTTCTCAAAACTAGGAAAAATTTAAACTGTTTGTATATATTTATATTATGTTCCCGCAGGGTGATGTCAACTTTAAATTACATATGAAACATGCAAGAAAAAAAAAAAAGAAATTAAATATATAATCATATAATCCTTGCAAAACTCCCATAATTCGTAAATTCTACATATTTTGAAGTTTGCACATTTACATTTTATTTTATGTTTTTTACAAAATGTAAATTTATATAATGATATTATATACGTACAATATATATTACAGATATGAGAAAAAATGTTTTCAACAATGGTAGTGTAGATGCTAAATATATATAAATATTTATATATATAATAATATTGTGTGGTTAAGTGTAAAATAATTTTAAAACAAATCTTTTTCTTGTTTATTTATTTTTTTTTTTTTTTTCCCTTTAACACTAATTTACAAAATATATGAGAAATTAAAAAAAATCGGAACTTACCCCTTTCCACATGCTTGAAAATTGCTCGGGTTAAAACGAAAAAACAAATTTTTAAGTGAAAAACTTATGAAAAAAAAGGGGAACAATTCATATAATATATTTCTTATATACTAAATATACGTACATTTTCATTTTAATTTGTTCATACTTTATTTATATGCTGTGTATGTGATATTTATACAATTTTTTTTATATTTTCAAATATATCTCTTGTTCCATTATGTATATATAGTAGTACCTTTTTTTTATATTTTCGCATATACATGCTGTATATTTATATATATATATATATATATATATATATATAATAATAATATAGTATATATTTTAGTTTTGTATGGAATTATATCTAGTGCACACATGATCAATCATGCATACAAAATGGTTTTCTCGTATGTACTGGTTGGATTAAGCATTATGCCATGAGCAAAGTTTTTTTTAAGATTAGAAGTAAATAAAAATGATATGGGGTGTACAAAAGTAATAAACTTTTAACGCAAAATTTTTGAATTCTTGTAAATTTCTTTTTGCATATATAAGAAATTATGTCATTAAAAGCAATAATATTACATTAAAAAGATAAGAAGCATAATTTTTTTTTTTTTTTTTCGTGTTTAATGTTATGTACAACACAAGGAAACATAGTTAAATTAAATATAAAAAAAAAAAAAGAATTTTAATTTTTTTTATACAAAAGTAGAATGTTTCCGATTGAGAAATATAATTAAGTCGTTCCTCATTTATTTGCCAACGCACATGTTATATATATGTATTGTTTGTATATATATATGTGCACGTATATATATAGGTACATGAGTTACCTTATGCTTGTATGCATGAACATTTCCTTTTTTTACGGTTGAACATATGAAGAACTGCAATGATTATGAGTATTTGTACTTCATTTAATTTGTTAAAAGATAACCCTTCAAAAAAAAAAAGGTTTTTCCTTGTATGTGTTAGTAAATTTCTTCATACAAGTCCATTAAAAAAAGATAGAAAAAGTTCAACATATTTAAGTGTTATTAAAAACAACTCACACTTATGTAAACAAAAGGAAAAAGATGGCCATAATATTGATAAAATTGTAAGTCCCGAAAAAAGAGAAAAGTCTCTTTTTGTTCAGCATGTCTTTAAGTGGGGAATAGGAAATAAATTTCGCTCGGATCCTGAAAATAGGTTCGTTCCATAATGTATTAATATACATAAATAAAACAAAATAAAGAAAAAATTATTACTAAATGAATGAACAAGCAAATGAACAAATAAATGAATAATTGAATAAATGAATAAATGAATAAATAAATAAATGAATAATTGAATAAATGAATAAATAAATAAATGAATAATTGAATAAATAAATAAATGAATAAATGAATAAATGAATAAATAAATAAATAAATAAATGAATAATTGAATAAATAAATAAATAAATAAAGTAATAATATAACACTATAACAGTACATCTGGTTAAGCGAGCTTTAATAAAAATGAAAAAACAAATACGCTACAAAATAACGAATTTTACCCCAAAATTATATTGACTTTTTTATGCAAGCATTTTTTTTTATAATTCATGTGCAACTAATGCTATTAGAAGCTGAGCCATATACAGATAGTCAGCACTAACATAATACTTATAAATCATTCTATTTTTACTATAATAACGTACTAATTTCTTTTTCTTTTTCATATTTTTTCTACCTATATTTTTTTCTTTTTTTTCATATTTTTAAATTAGATTTCACCCCGTTCATCTTAATCGTTCTAAAGAAGTAACTATTCGGAAAAGCTACTTTGATTCTGATAATGAAAATATAAAATATGAAGAATTAAATGAGCAATGGGAGGTTTTCTGGTTTCAAAATAATAAGTTAAACGCAAAACCATTCCCTATTAAAAAGTATGGCATAGAGGCAGCGAAAAAAGAAGCAATTAAATTTTATGAAACCTTAAAAGTAAAACGATAATTATTTATTGCTTATTATTTTATTTTATTTTATTTTAATTTTTGTTTTATTTTATTTTTTATAAAAATTAAAAATGCTACGCCTCCTTATAATATTAATTCATTTTATTGTCCACCATAATTCTTTCTGTCCTGCTTGATATGATCTATTTAAAAAAATTGCTACATGCCTTTTTAGGTTAACAATTATCTAAATACGAAGCCTCAGTTTGAGTCAGGGGTAGAAGGTGAGTATAATGCATCGTACCTTTTTATAAAATGTTCATTTATGTATACACTTGTTTGTGAATATTTATACATGTGCAAACATTCATATACATATATGTACCTAAAAACAATGCATGTACTCTCGTATTCATACCTGTAGGTGTTCATTATGACGTTGTAACTAACTGCTGGGTATCTTTTTATCGGCTAAACAATTTTCCAGTATCTAGATCCTTTTCCGCTGAGTATCACGGATTTGAAACAGCGAAAAAATTAGCAATTGAACGAGTTAATAAATATCAGAAATAGAAGTCAAAGCCAATGTACATGCATTTATTCTTCAGATTAAGAAAAGACATTAGTGTGAACAATATTTCAAATAAACTAAATATTAAATATTTTGAATTAAAAAGAAGTAGTAATAGTATTCTGTTTTTTTCTAATATATTTTAATAATCTACTTAAAATAGGGTAAAAAAAGTACCCTTTTTGAAGGGAAATACATACATACCTTCTTGTGTGTATATATGAAACCTTACATTGGACTACATTATTCATATGACCCCACATATATATACAGGGATTTGTCATTATTATCTTATTTGTAGCATTTCTTTTTACTTAATGCTTTCTTTTTCCTGTACATTTTTCTTATTGTTTTCTTTTAAACAATTACATGTATAAAAAAAAAAAAAAAAAAAAAAAAATTTTCTTCATTCTCCTTGCTCAATAAAAATATTTAGAAAAAAAAATAAACCTTTAAAACAGTATTTATATATATACATATATATATATATATATATATATATAATATATATATATATATATATATATATATATAATATAATGTACAAATGTACACACAATAAATATTATGCATACATAACGTTACAACACACCCGATTTTGTTATTAAAACTCTTTTTGATGGTTCCCCTGATTCACTACCAACTGCCTCAATTTGAACTAGCTTATCCAAGCCATCAATTACTTCACCAAAAACAACATGCCTCCCATCAAGCCATGGTGTTGGAACAAATAAAATAAAGAATTGACTCCCATTTGTATTTCTTCCAGCATTTGCCATTGATAGCATTCCTTTTTTAGTATGTTTTAAAACAAAATTTTCATCCGCAAATTTATTTCCATATATACTTAAACCACCAGTTCCATTAAAATTTGTTATATCACCACCTTGAGCCATAAAATTTGGTATTATGCGATGAAATATGGAGTTGGTGTAACTCAACATTTTCCCATTAACTACGGTACCTTTACATATACTTACAAAATTTTCAACAGTTTTCGGGACTACTTTTCCATATAATCCAAAGGTTATTCTCCCAACTGGCTTATTATTTATGCTTACATCAAAATATGCCTATATTTATTTTGAATTAAAACAAAAAAATTATGACCACGTAATTCAAAAATGTGCAAAAAATGAAAAAATTGTTATGAATACACAAGGTAAAATATATTAGGCGAAAAAACTATTATAAACATACAAGGTAAGATGTAGAAAGTGAAAAAATTAATATGAACACGCATGGTAAAGTTTAGAAGGTGAAAAAATTACTATGAATATTTATGGATAAAAAAAAGCAAAAAGGGAAAATAAAATAAAATAAAATAAGAGACAGAAAAAAAGAAGTAACACTTATAAATTCGAATTACTACAGATTTTATTTTGTTCTATTCATTTAGTCCCCCAAACTGTGCTTAATTAATTAGATTTATAGAAAAAATGGTACTTTTAATTTTTTTCCCTATTCTTACTTTATGTGTAATTTCAGGATTCTCACCACTAACAAGGTCCTTTTGAAGTAACAAGAATATTGATAAAATCGTCCAGAGCTGAGAAACAAAAATAAGGGAATTGTTAATATATATTAATTAATTATTAACAAGTTTTTATCTTTAATTATTTCATATACTCTTCTTTTTTTTTTTTTTTTATATCATACTAGTTTATTCATCTTGGAAAATTAAAAGCTTTTTATCTTTTTATAAAACTGATAGAATATACAAAAGTTTATAAAAACGCAGAAACACGAATGTTTTAATTAAAGTAAAATTCTTTTTTATATCTAAAAAAAAAAAAAGAAAAAAAAGAAAACTAATTTCAATCTGTTATCGTTAATTTGTTCAGGCTTAAAAAAATGCACACATAATAGATATATTTATATATATATTTTTTAAAAAATATACTAACGTAAAGAATACATGAAAAAAGAGCTAGGGGAATAAGATCTGTTTATAAACAAAATGCACATACAAGCAGTATATAAATAAACCGAAATTTTAGCATGAGTTTTTATTTTTGTATTTTGCTTTTATAAAAGTTAATTCAACTGTTTCGTTTGACATGGTAAGGTAATAATTTATTCCACCAAGACTAGTTAGCCATTATTTTACTTCTAATTAATGTTCAGATAATCGTCACTTTAATGAGTTGGGTACATGTGTACATATATTTATATATATACATATATACATATATATATTATATACATGTTGAACGGTGCAAATTTTTCTGTTTCTCTTTTTTACCCTTTTTTTTAATCATGTGGCACACAACCTTGTGCACACTTAAGCAAAAAAAAAAAAAAAAAAGCTTTTTATATCACGGCGGAGTAACAT
Organism: Plasmodium brasilianum; assembly: GCF_023973825.1. Lineage (NCBI taxonomy): Eukaryota > Apicomplexa > Aconoidasida > Haemosporida > Plasmodiidae > Plasmodium > Plasmodium brasilianum. Next base: position 596,735 of record NC_090122.1, read on the forward strand.
ACCTCCTAACCGTAAAATAAGAAACGGTATAAAACCAAAATATTAAAACCTTATCAAGTTTATGAAAAAATAAAACTAAAAAATGTTAATGTATTTTAAAAGTAAATATCTTAAAAATTTAACTGAATTTAAGGTGGAAAAAAAAAAAGCTTTATGTGAAAGCTATTTTTATATACTGTAACACGAACGTCTACATATCAATTCAAAACAAAAAAAGATATAATTAAAAATATGATCAGTTTTAATCTCTGTATATGCTAATTTTTTTTTTTTTTTTTTTTTTTTTTTTGTCTTTGTAATTATATATAAAATTATCTTTTAATTATTAAAAGGAATGAACTCTTTCAAATAGTAAAAAAGATAACTATTATAAACACATAAGTGCATTAAATAGATTTATAAGTGTTTTAATTTGTTTTATTGCTGTTTGCACACACACATGAGCTACATATACATAAATATGCATATGTTTGTGTATGTATGCATGTGTATGAGCGTCTGTGCATGTATGTATGTACTAACGCACAGGCACCTATGGCTTTTTCCTAATTATTTGCAGAAGACTTCCTTCTAAAGAAGCTTTTTAGCTTTTCTGTAAACAATTTAGTCTTTGACTTTTTTTTATAATTATCATCCCCACAAGTTGTGCTTTGTTCAGACTCAAATGAATTTTGAATAATAGTTGCTAGTTTAAAGTCTTCTTGTTCCATTAAACTCAATTCGTTTCTTATATCTTTATTTAATTCTAATTCAATTTGTTTTGCTAATTCTTCATCTTTCTTTAATTGCTCTAAATACATTTTTTCGGATATTTTTTCTTCCTTGTTTAAAGTATGAGCAAGTTTTATGTTTTCAACATTTAGTTGTCTCTGTTGTTGTAATTTTATTTCGTCTTCTCGTTTTTCTTTTATTGAATTTACTGTACCTTTCCACATTTTTAATTTTTCTTCAAATTCTAATGGTTCCTCTACAAGTTCACCATTATTTAAATAATTTTTTTCTTTACCTTCTATATTTTCCTCCTGTCCGTTAATTATATTATGAGAATTATTTGTTTTTATAACTGTATCCTTTTCATCTTCGCTACCCTTGTCTACCACTAAACTACCATTATATCTACCGCAGTTACTACCACCACTTCCATTACCACCGCGAACATTTTCACTGCTAACATTTTCACTGCTAACAATTCCACCAATGCCATCTGTTGTTGATGAAACTATTGTGTTTTCCCTGTTACTTCCTGGATGAGTAGTCGTTTCGATCTTTTCATTCATTAGATTAACTCCATTCAATTTCCTGGTTAAGTCATTTGCCCTCCCGCTATCATAATTACTTGTTATACTACTTTTTGGTATATATATTTTTTCTTCTTTATTTGGTTTGTTCCTATTTCTTCTTCTATTTCTTTTATTAAGGGATCTTCCATCGAAGTTTCCTCTATTTATATAATTTGAATTTTCCATCATCAACTGTTGTAATATGCATTTATATATTAGTTTAAATCTATTTGTACATATATACATCTACTCATATGTATATATGTATGTATTTGTGTTAATGTGTATAGTCTCCTTGGCCGCTTAAATTGTATAATACCACTCTGATATTATACTGTTAATTTAGTACACATATATATATATATATATATATGTATGTGTGTGTATAAAAAGATTACCCTAGTTTTGTAATTATTGTAAAAATGACAACATATATACATATTATTACTCGAATTAATAATTTAAACAGAAAAAAAAAAAGGGAAATAAGAAGAGAAGAAAAAAGGAAAAAGGGAAAAATAAAATTATAAATAATGCATTTTCACCTGCATATAACTAATAACTCTTTTTAATTATAAAAATGCTTATTTTTGAATCCATTAAATTATTTAAAAATGTGCACATTTGTGTGAACATTTGTTTAAAAAAAAATAATAAAATAACGTCTTCTATAATAATATAATTTTTCTTTTCTTTTTTTTAAGATATTTTTCTTTTTTGGTACAAAAAACAAATATAAACTACTACCATCATTGAGTAGTTTATCGTATAATAATGGAACAAAAAAAAAAAAAATAATAAAATTAAATTAAATAAATAAAAATATATATATATATATATATATATATATATATATATATATATATTATATACCTGTAAAGATGTTAGGGGTATGATAGAAAACAATAAAAACGTTATTTCTGAGTTTATGATTATATCCGCAATAATTTAAACCTTTCTATAAGATTAGAAGAATTTAAAATGATGAATAAAGAATACACAATTTTAATTCGTAAAAGTTGGTCATAAAAATAAAAAAAAAAGGCTTATAGTATCCTCACCCCTTTAAAAAAATATTAAGCATACATAATACTTAATCCGTTTAAAACGGGAGAAATATATGTTAGTAACTCATACATATACATACATATATATATATATAATATATATATATATTATATATATTAAATCATATGTACATATAAATATATACATGTACAAATGTACAGTAGCTGAAAAATAATTTCCTATAAAAAATTTTCTACAAATTGGCATGTATAATATGTATATACGGTATTAGTCTATATTTTTTTTTTTTTTTTAATCTTTAAAAATATATATTGCGGAAGAGTAATTTGAAAATAATTTTTCTTTTTTAAAGGCTTGAAAAGAATAAAAAGTATACAATACTTATCAATGAAGGATAAATATTATTTTATATAAATATTAAATATACAAAAAAATAAATAATATATATATATATATATATATAATATATATATAATATTTGTTTAAAATTGTATATACCTGCATATCGTGTACATTTTAACAGGCAAGTTATAGCATTTTCAATATAAAGAAAAAAAAAAATTCTAAAATAAAAAAGTGCGTAAAATGCGTAAAAAACGTAAAAAATATAAAAAACGTAAAAAACGTAAAAAATGTAAAAAATGTAAAAAATGTAAAAAATGTAAAAAATGTAAAAAATGTAAAAAATGTAAAAAATGTAAAAAATGTAAAAAATGTAAAAAATGTAAAAAATGTAAAAAACGTAAAAAACGTAAAAAACGTAAAAAACGTAAAAAACGTAAAAAACGTAAAAAACGTAAAAAACGTAAAAAACGTAAAAAACGTAAAATATATCGAACTGCATATATTATATTTACAATTTTTTCGAATTAAAAACAGGTCGAATGACATATATTTTATAAATACGTTCACGTTTTACGAGTGGTTACGATGCTTCAATTATACTATACTGCGTAATATGAAAAAAACGAAAAGGAAAAAATTAAGATATATATTATATATATATTACATTTATATATAAATGTAGTTGCTATATTTATTATCCTACCACTGCTGTGCAAATTAATATAAAAGAAAAAAATGAATAACATTGTGTCATATTTACATGTGTCCTATAGCATGTGATTATGTTTTTTAAATATCTAAGAAAAAATAAAACATATGCCTTTTTGTTTTAAAATATACAGATATAAAGAACTTACCTTTTTTTTTTTTTTTTTTTTTGTTGTATTATTTTTTGTGTTTATATTTTGCCGGTTATATTTTTTTTGTTTTCGTATTTTTTTGTTTTCGTATTTTTTTGTTTTTATATATTTCTTTTTGCCTATTCTGCAGTCCTTAGGGGAAACCCTAAATGTGTTTGTTCTGATAAAATTTTAAATTGGTTAACTGTAAGCCTATATAAGTATTCTGTTAAATTTTTTGAATAATTTTCCTGTGTGCATGTTATAAAACATACGCACGTTATGTATGTTTATATATGTGTACGTGTGCGTTTGACTTGACGTAAAGTAATAAATGTGTTATTACAAAGGGGAAAAAAAAAATTAATATTCTCATATTTATGTCCAAATATACAAATGATGCTACTTGTGCACAATTATTACCAGAAAAAGAAAAGAAAAGAAAAGAAGAGTTAAATGATTATTCAACTTTTTTCTCTCTGTAGAACATTCAAATTTTTTGCATCGACCATTGTCATATGTATTCTCCTCATCGTTACTACCATTATTACTTTATACGCACGTATAAATTTATACATATATATATGTAATGTATGTATGTTATATATGTGCGTATGCTATATATGTGCGTATGCTATATATGTGCGTATGTTATATATGTATGTTATGTATGTATGTATGTTTGTGTATATGCATATATATATATATATATATATATATACATGTGTATATTAATTTTTTTTTTTTTTTCAAAGGTCACTCCCCCATTTCCATTCCTTAAGTTACGTCCCACATGAATTGTTTGTTGTCCTTCCTATTTGTTTCAATTCTGAGCATTTTTGTATATATATGTTACATATGTAAGCAAAGGATATAGTACGCATTTATGTAAATATGTGAACATGTGTATATGTGAATGTGTGTGCATTTGAATATGTATACGTGTGTGTGTGTATGATAATAGTAATAGTCAATGAGTTAATATAAATGACTCCATTCAGTAATATATATATATTAAATGTGCAATAATATATATTTTTTTCCTTAAAATGGCTATAAACATAACTTTAAATATATTACTATCGCAATTAGTATTATTATTGTTAGTACTGTTAGATTTGTTAGTACTGTTAGATTTGTGAGTACTGTTAGATTTGTGAGTACTGTTAGATTTGTTAGTACTGTTAGATTTGTGAGTACTGTTAGTTTCATCAGTTCTGTTAGATCTGTTAATACTTCTACTATTGTTACTAATTTTTTGTTTTCTTTTATTTCACCTGTCTGCAGACTGCTTGCAAAATGAGTATTTAAATAATTATAGTAAAGCAGTCCGAATACTACTAATAGTGTTAAGCATCCCTTTTTTTATTTGTTATTATTGGTCATTCGTAAAATGTTCTTTGTACAATCCAGGGTATGTTGATCATACGTGGGAAGGTTTTTTTTTTTTTTTTTTTTTTTTTTTTTTTTGCACAGTTTTTTCTTCTTAATAATTCAATGAAAAAACTATAAACGTATATTTTTATTTCCGACATTTTTTTATCCTCTTCTTTTTAAAATAAAAATGTTATACTAGTGTTTTTCCTTCATTTTAAAAATCATTGTTCTCGCTTTTTTCCTTTTTAAAAATCATTGTACTTGCTTTTTTCCATTTCTCACATTGCAGCAAACGCAGAGGAGAATAACATACAAATAGAAAAAAGAAAGATAAGAAACTATACGCCTAATAAATACACTGTTTGTGATAAGTGCGACTTTTTGGTTAGGCCCGAGAGGGCTCACCACTGCAGGGTTAGCCTTCATGAGAGTACAATTTTTTTTTTTGTGTATGCATATTCTTGTGCTTATGCGCCAACAAACACACACATGCATGTATATGTTTATATGTATGTATGTATGAATGTATGTATGTATGTATGTATGTATGTATGTATGTATGTATGTACGTAAGTATGTATGTATGTATGTATGTATGTACGTAAGTATGTATGTATGTATGTATGTATGTACGTATGTACGTATGTACGTATGTACGTATGTACGTATGTATGTATATATGTATATATATATATATATATTTATTTATTTATTGAAGTACGCCTATATAAGCCTTTTTGCTCCAACACTACTGCTTGTGCACACACCTTTATGTTTGTACTCTCAACCCCCTATTGTTCATTTCTTATAGTCGTGCAAGAGATGTGTATTAAAGATGGATCATCATTGCCCATGGATAGGGACGTGTGTAGGGGAAAAAAATCTCAAATTTTTTTTTTTGTTTTTATTTTATGGCCTACTTATAACACTTTACATTGTTGTGACCATAACGCCAAAGTTTATTAAGTCCCTTTATGAAAGTGAAGGCACCAAGGTACAAATTATTAGAATATCTTTAAAAATGACCAGAAAAGGTTTTATGTACATATATGCGTATATGTATATATATATATATATATATATATATATATATACATGTTACTATTTTTCTTGCTGTCTCCTTTGCCAAACCAAAAACTTTGGCTTGTATTTTGCATTCTCATTTGGTCTATCTGTATATGCCTTTATTAATTGTTTCTTTGTTTATTAGGTTACGGACAAAATGAACCATGCTGCTCTTCTGATTAGTACATATTATTAAATTACTTCCACAAGTCTTTCTTTTGACAAAGGCATTTATGTATACGTATATACATGAACTCATATGTGTACACTATCATACATGAACTCATATGTGTACGCTATCATACATGCATATAAATATGTATGCACTATCATACATGCGTATAAATATGTGTACACTATCATACATGCGTATAAATATGTGTGCACTATCATACATGCGTATAAATATGTGTGCACATGAATTTTCATCCCTTTAACACCATTCTTAGCTATTTGTGCGTCTCTGACACTACTGTTAGCCTTAATCTTTGTAATACTAAAAAACTTTTTTATCATTTTCATTTTAGGAATTAAATAATTAATACATATTAACAAATGACATGTCTATTCACCCCATTGTTTTCATTTCAATTATAATTTTCTTTTTTTTTTTTTTTTTTTATTTTTAGATGAATTGTCAATACTTATATTTTATATCTCGTAATATAACAGTAATAGAATCTTCATATAAAGATAAAGTATGCCAAAAAAAAAAAAAAAAAAAAAAAGAAAAAAATTATTTTATTATTATATTGGTATACTGATATATTTGCCATGTTAAATTAGGCTTGCTTATTAATTTTTTTTTCTTATCTTAAAATATGTCGCAGAATCCATATGACTTAGGTATTTACAACAACTGGAAAATGGTAAAAATGGAAAGAAAAAAATGAAAAAAAATAAAAATAACAAAATGATAACGCAACAAATGACAAAGAGGAAAAGTAGCATAGTAGTAAAATTGCAAAATAGCAAAATAATATAAATAAATGAAAACACAAAAGATACCTATAATTTTTTTTGAACAAATTCATATGAAAGGTATTTGGAGAATTTAAATGGAAGTGGTTTTTTCCCTTTGACCCTGAAAACTTGTACTCGTTGAGTAACCAAAAAGGAAAAAAGAAAAAAAACTATGAAATGAAATTTCTGCCGATATATAAAAGATGATAATGTGTTTCTCTATGCCTGCGTAAACATACACATACAAACATACATACACGTATTTATATATGTGATTACACACCTTTTTTTTTTGTTTAACCCTTGTCAAGATTACCTGTACCCCGTGAATGATATATACATGAACATTGTTAACATCGACATGGACGATTCATTTTTATCTAGCTCTAATGAGAACCCAAAGGGAGAGGATGATATCTGATTTATATATTTGTACTGCTGTTCAAGATTTATTATACAGATTGATATTTAGCGCTGTGTATGCGTATATATATATATATATATGGATGTATGCCCGAATATTCGTTTATGTCTTTCTCCCAACTTTTATTCGTTTCCAAAACGGTATTAAAATTTTTTTTTATAAATAAAATATTGATCTCTTTCTTTTTTTGGTTAGAAACCTTATATATTAATGAAGTATCATTTTATTTTTTCCCTTTTAAAATTATATTTACATTTAAGAATAATCAGGGGATTCTGTTAAGACTGCATTGGGGATTAGTACTATATGCTTCCACATATTTTTATTTTTTATTTTACATAAGCCTTTTTTTTTTTTTTTTCATTTTTCTTTTTGTAATTAAGCAGTTTTTTCATGTACCCATTACATAATATATATTAGTTCAAAGAGATGAAACTTCATTCAAGTGCTATACATTTTTTTTTGTTTTGTTTGAAATATAATTAAAAAATATTATATGACAATAAAAAAAAAACAAACAAATGACTGATTGATTGGTGATTGGTTGACAAACGAATCATTAGGGAAAGGCCTAGGAGATATCCGACAAGGCAATGTAAACATGAGTAACACAGTTTATTATTAGCGGTGTTACACTATTATTATTATGAAAACAAAAAAACAGAAAAAAAAAATGGTAGCATTTCTAAAAGCTGCAGCTTACAAAATTCTACGGAATAAATTTTAAAAACTAAATTAAAATAGACAAAGAACAAAAAAAAAAAAAAAAAATTAACGAAAAAGAGACGAAATAACCAAATGAGTAATAAATGATTAAACTTTGTTAAAAACAAGATACACTTTACGAACGAGTGTGACAAGCGCAAATGTGAAATCATTATAATAGTTATAACCATCGTAACGTATGTCTAGCTGCTGTGTGTTTTGTAAACATTTATAAATTATACAGACCTCTTTATTCACAGAAACTAATATACTAATGGTAGACATTCATATATATGTGGTATTATGTTCATGTATATATTTGGAAATTAAAAAAAAAATAATAATAACGCTTCATAACAAAATTTGGGGAACTATCCATACTCCCACCCCCATTTCCCCAATATACAATCGACATAATATTAAAATTCGTTATGATTTGTCCTTTTTCATTTTTACTTGAATATGTATGAATGAAACTAATGTTCACTTTCATAATACAAGATAATTTGACTTCCATTAGTTTCGTTGATCTCGTCAGGTTCAATTCCACATCATTTTTCTTACAAATCCTCAAAAATAACATTCTCAACTTCTTCCTCTCCAGCATCTCTAACATTGCTTTCACTGTCACTTATATTTTTTAGTTCTTGTTTAATGAAATCTTCATCGAATGCTCTCTTTTCTACCTCGTTTGCCAGCAATCCATGCGACTCAGTCGACAGAAGAACTAGCAGCTTGGACAACGTTTCAGCTGCAAAGGGGGCAAGAAAAAAAAAAAGAAAAGTAAAGATATTAAAAGGGAAAAAAAAAAGAAAAAAAAAAAAAATGAGGGAACTCATGTTGGATGTCCTGCTCATGAACGCGTTCATACGCATATATAACATCGCACAGTGCACGTCTAAAAAAATGTGGCTCTTTCGTTATGAACAGAGATAGCTATATCGGGATGAAATACGTACAAAAATGTACACACAAATACACTAATACGAACGCATATACACACATACACATGTGCACTATACGAGCACACTACATTGAACAGTACCAACTAAGGCATTGTGCGGATTGCACATTTCCTTGAGGGCAAGATGTTTCTCCTCTGATAGATAGCTTAACCGAACAAGGGGTTCTAGGACCTTCTTACCCTCCATATTTAGTATATTTAACTGTAAATTATGAAAATCCAAAATGGTATGTTTATGTTCATCGGAGCACCTGTGTAACATATCAGTCAAATGTAATAGGGTACATACAGATATAACCTTCAGAGGACTTATTTTTTTGCTTTTTTTTTCAGTATAAACAAAATAAGAATTTATTCTTTGAGCTATGGCTACATGGTAAGAACTTATATGTGCTTTAACCAAATTTCCTAAGGAGCCAATTATTGAAGAGCTCGGTTTTTTAACATTTTCATGATTAAATGGTACTGATGCAATATTTCCACCAATTCTCATTATTTTTGTACAATAGGTAAATACTTTGGATTTTTTAATTTTTTTCATTTCTTTGGCATAATTTTCGTTTTTATTATACATCTTGTCTAACACTAATAGTTCATCAATCAGTCCTAAAAATGCATGTTCATTGTCTATTTCGAATCCTAACAAATTTTGATAATATTTCCAATGCTGTAATAAAATAGAAGCACCTGCACATAAAAAATTTATTTCAATATTTTTTTCAAAATCTACTACTGATCCATATTCCTCAGGGGATAACCACTTTGCAAACATCATAGCCATACGTTGAGCTAACTCTTTGGATGTTATACTTATAATAAAATCCTTTACAGCACATGATTCTGACTTCTTTTTCAATATAGGAGGTAACTTAGTATATGGAACACCTATTTTTTTGAACATTTGAATTTTTAATTCTTTTAACGATTGATCCAAAATGGACTTATTAATATTTAGAGACTCATAAAAACTAGGGTCTTCATAATAGGATAATTCTGTTAATATTTTAAAAAGTGTTGATAATATTTTATCATACATTTCAAGTGAAATGGTATTCTTAATTGAACTAATTTCTCGTGAATTAATTTTTAATCTTTCTAATGCTTCTTCAAATATTTTTCCACAATTTTTACTTGTTTTTAACTTTAACAATCCATCTATTCCTTCCTTTGCTGCATCCATAATCTCTAATATCATTCGTTCCCTCAACGAAATATGCAATTTTTTTCCCTTAAACGATTCAAATCCGATCAAATCCGCGTTCTGATGCAAACTACCATATATGACATTATTGCTGTTATCATCATATGCATCATCCGTTCCCCGTGTTTCACCCTCACCATGTTCGACCTTTGGCTTGTTCGATACATTTGCATCATGCTCGTTGACCTCCTGGGTAGTATGTTTATGACCATGTACAGGTTCTAGAGCCATTTCTGTATTTCCCGGAACGCTGGAATTATTATTACTATGCGTATGTTCATTGTCGTTTCGCTCCATATGTTCGGAGGTGGTAGAACCACCTTGATCAGGTAGTGCTGCTCCAATGTTAGCTACAGGAACAACTGCATTATTGTTGTTTTCTTTGTTATGTGCATCCTCTTCGTCTGGCTCCTCTACGATTGGCACAGTGGTATGGTTAGCTTCTGCACCTGTATTTTCATCTGTATTGTTGTTATTGTTGTTACTGTTATGTTCTTTGTATTGCGCAGCAGTATTGTGATCTCCCTGTATGTCCTCTTTCGCGTCTTCATTATGAGAAATAGTATGACCGTGTAAATTATTATTTAAACCATTCTGATTATAATGGTTTATATTTCCATTAGTTTCATCTATGTGATTATTGTTTGTTATATCACTATGATCATTATTATGTTTACCATTTGAATTTTTGTCCTGACCATGGTCAGCTTCATTATGACCCCCTTCATTATTGCTGTCTGATTGCTTATGCACATTCTGCGCTTTTTCCTCTTTATGTCCGCTGATTTTGTTTTCATTAGTAGTGTCCATATCATCAGTGTGGTAACCCTTCTCATGAGCATATTCACTTGTGTTGTTATCCTCACTCAGCCTATGCTTTACCCCGTTTCCCTCTCCATTATTATTAGCGCTACCAGCTGTGCTACCATCGTGGGTACCATTACTAATATTTTGATTTATTGTGTTAGACTTCTCTGCATTATTTTCACCTTGTCCTGCAGGAACTTCTAACGTTTCGACTGTATTTTCCTGTAATGGTCTAGCATTAATTATTTGATCATTTGATTGTAAGGTTTCTTGTGAATTGTTATCACCCCCCTTCCCTTTTGCTACCGCCTCAAGAAAGGAAAATTTTATCGACCCATTTTTTGCTGCAAAGAAGAAGTATTTTTTTCATTATTAGAAATGGTGAAATGCACATATATATATATATATATATATATACACGTACACATATATGTGTTTATATTCACATATGTGTATATGCGCAATCACATGCATATGCGTAGGAGTATAACTCTTGTCAGTGCAGCAGCTCCAATGCATACATTTTTAAAGCAAAATTCAACTACCTTCAAATGGTTTAACTTTTTGAACAAATGTAGATAGAACAAGAAAAATGCTTATGAAGAAAACTGTAATACGAGACATTATTACTTAATTATATATTTTAAAATAGAAACATTTTTTTTTTTTTTTTTTTTTTTCATAAACACTCATTTTGTATATATGTATATATATATATATATATATAGTAGTATAACTCCAAAATAGTATATATTTATTTTTATGCTTTTTATTGTAGCAAAATCGATGGTACGTATGTATGTGTATATGTGTATATGTGTATATGTGTATATGTGTGTATGTGTATATGTGTGTATGTGTATATGTGTATATGTGTATATGTGTATATGTGTATATATATATATATATATATATATAATATATATATATATATATATATATATATATATATATATATATACATATATACATATATACATATATACACATACATACATAAATATATTAAAAACGGAGGTAACACAAACGCGTACCCTTGAAATGTTATTGAAGGTTTCTCATATTAATTTTTTTTGAAATTTTTTAAAAGTTTACCATACCTGTGCGAGTGCATCAAAGTGCATACAAACGAATTGTACGCGTATAAAAGTATATATATGTTTACATATATGTATATATATATATATATATATATATATATGTACATACATATGTATTAAGCTAGTACGTATGTATGTAATACGTATGGACATAAACGTAGGTATATATTATCAAACTAACGGAAAAAGTACGTAGTTTTATAGGCTTCCCCTAGAAGTAATAAACTGCACAAAAATAAAAAAATTTTAAAATAACAGATATAAGAAATGGGATAGATGAACATATGGGTAAACTGTAATGTATCAAAACAATCATATAAATAATACAAATAGATCAAAAATGGTAAAAGTCTAAAATGCAAAATGGGAAAGAAGGAAATTCACTAATTTAAAAAAAATACACGTTTAGCAATACCGTATAAACATATTTTAAAACAGTAGCATTATTGCCTATTTACATAAATATACTTAAATAGAAATATGTACATCATACATACATACGTACTATATATATGTATATACATCCATTCATACATATACACACATACATATACTTGCAATACACGTACGTTTACGCACAAATTTCTCAGTATATAAATATAATAAGTGAAGGGGAACGTATTTAAAAATGATAATATAAATTAAAAAAAGATATTTTCAAATACGTTCATTATATATAAATTATATATATACGTAACATATACGATGTGACATTAAAAAAATTGAAAACAAGAAGGGAAAAAAAATATAAAAAAAAATGAAATAATATCATGTCATATAATAACATATAATAACACATAATAACACATAATAACACATAATAACACATAATAACACATAATAACACATAATAACACATAATAACACATAATAACATATAATAACACATAATAACATATAATAACACATAATAACATATAATTTATCATACTATTTTATCATATTATATTAACATATTATATTCATAGCACAGCGCTAAAGTGTCATAAATTGAAGTAACAAAAATACGTAAAAGAAATCAAACTGGGAAATAAAAAATTAAAAAAAAATACATATATAGCACGCATGTTATACATATACGTTCATATGCACTACTCTAAATACATATATGTATGTATATACATATATATTTCCATGCTAACATGAATAACAAAACTGTGAAGAAACAAAAAAAAAAAAAAATATAATAAAATAAATAAATAAATAAATAAATAAAACAAATTAAAATACATTATATAATATATAATAATATAATATACTGTAATGTGCCGTAATATACCATAATAAAATGTAGCAAAACGTAGTACAGTATAATACGATGTGATAACGGCAAACAGAGGAAACTTGAATAACGTCAGTGCCCTTTTTAAAAAAATAATTTAAAGTATCAAATGCTCGAGGAAATGCTTCACTGAAGCTGATTCTTCTGAACACAGTCGAGGATGTGCGATAATTTGGACATGTGCATTTGAATATAATGGAAGTGAAATACAGTACCTTTGAATTGGCAATTGGTTTAAACAATAAAATAATACTTCATAATAGAGAAGTTCCGGATTTTTAAAAAACTTTTCTATCAGCTGCTCATTCGATATGGTATATATATGAAATAATATTTCTTTATATTTTTTCTTATCCGCTTTTGTTATACCTTTTAGTAGATTATTTCTTTTCATTTTTTTTTTCATCGGGATATCATTACAATATACGTTCCTCCTATTATGTATAAACTTCCCATTTGCTGCATTACTATTTGCCTCATGATTGTTACAGTGTTCCTTACTTGTTGACACGTCTTCGTTTAACATTTCTCGATTGCTTCCATCACTCTCATAGTTGTCATCTGATGATGTACAGAAAAATTCACTAATATAATCATACTCTTCACTTTTTGCATGACACAACTGAAATGTGTAATTTTCATCTTTGCATTTTTCAATCTTTCGCTTTTCGTCCTTCCTCTTTTCGTCTCCCCTCTTCTCATATTTGTTGTTTTCATTTGAATAAATATCCATCCTCTTTTCATTTTCACTGCTAACTTCATTTTTCGCTTTACTTCCTCCTAGTAAACTTTTCCCCATATTTTCTTGATCCCTTTTGTCACTAGTGCTGTTCGTGGTACTCACCGCTGTTGCCGCCGCAGTCGTGCCATTATGATTGGATATGTTTTTCCCGTTTTTATTATTTTTCGAAGAATACAAAAAACTATAATTTCTTATAGCGTTAATAGTATTTTGGAGCGAAAATAATTTGCTGGGTTCAATTTTTTTTTTTTTTTTTTTTTCAAATTGTTGTCTAACGTTTTTATATCATTTATTATCTTCGTCTTTAGGCATTCAAAGAATAACTTTTCAAAATATTTGTAGTCACACATTTTTTTCTTCTTGTTTTCCTGCTTAATCGAGTCAGCTCCTTTACTCACTACTTCACTAGTGTTATCACAGCCATTGCCTCTACCACTTCCAATACTATTGCTGCTCACTTTATCCCGTCTGTTCACAGTATCCTCTTTTACATTTGTAGAGCCATTAGCATTATCACCCTTCGCACATGCACCACTCTGCAAATTTTCATCGCTCCCCCTGCCATAATACGTTCTTTCAAAATTCTTGACTTTTTCATTATTGTACAAATTCACATTCTCCGGTACTTTAGAGCTTCTTACTATTTTATAATTATCTGGTATGTTAAGATACTTTTCATAATAATATATTTTGTTTTCCTTATCCTTGCAGGATACATTTTTATTGGTGCATATAGAGGTATTATTATTATCGCTTTTTTTTTTTTTTGAAAATATCTCTTCAAAGTTCCGTGCTTTGAACAGTGTCCACTTGTTTCCCCCACCACTGAAACCATTACCACTAGCACTTCCTCCACTATCGTTACCACTATTATTCCTTCCGCAATTTATCCTGCTATTATCCATGCCGCTATTCCCAAAAGCGCTAATTCCCCTACTATCCCTCTTATCACTGTTATCCATTTGGGAGTTTTCTGAAAACCTATAGTGGTCACAAATGTTGTTGCTACCACTGATGGGCACTTTTTCACCTACTCCTTCCACTTCCTTCTTTTCCTCCTCCTTCTTCTTCTCCTTCTTCTTCACCTCCTCCTGTTCTTCCTTTGGGTTATCATTTTGACTAAAATTAACTACAGATACATCAGACTTCAAATCGCTCGAATGCAATTTATCATCGTGTGCATCTACTAAACTGATCTTACTATTACCACTATACGAAACATTTAAAAAGATTTTGTCATTACAGTTTTTCTTATCATACAATAAATGGTCAGTTGTGGCGGCATTTTTGCAAAGTGGGTCTCTATTTTTTGACAAATTAATACTACTGTTGTTACAACTATTATTATTGTTATTATTACTACTGTTGTTACAATTATTATTATTACTATTGCTATTACTACTAATATTACTATTGTTGTTATTACTACTAATATGACTAATATTACTACCATTGTTACTATTATTATTACTATTAATACTGTTATCATTAGTGTTGTCGTTACTACTGGCACTACTGCCTACAATGGATACACTTTTCTTTTTTTTATTCTGAACGTCCATTCTTCTCGTATCAGAGTTACTATAATAATTCATAAAGATATTGAACTTTTTTTTCTGTGAACATGATAATAATTTACTTGATGATATAATAGTTTGTAACATTTGATCTAAAAACTTGCTTTGTTCCTTTCTCCTATTTAACACATAATTTGGATTTTTTAAATCTTGATAAAAATAAAAAAAAAGTAGCTTTTTCTTTCTCATATATAAATGAACAACAGAAAAAATGTTAATAGGAATTTCAGGCACATTTCTTCCTTGCTCTATTATAAATAAAATAAGTTCTTCACTAAATAAAGTATAAGGTAAAATTAGAGATGTCCTTATACCAACTAGCCAATCTGATTGTGTATTACCATAAAAGATAATATTTTCAAATTTTTTTAAAATATTTATACTTTCAATATTAGCTATTTTTAATAAAAGTGTAGTCTGATTATTTAAATCATCAATAGTATGTGCACATAAATACACAGAGAGTGCATTCATAATTGCCATATTTTCATGAACACCTATATGTGGACAGGCAAAAGTTATAAAATTTATTAACTTTTTTTTTTTGAATACTTTTTTTCTATATAAATTTATTAAAACAGATCTATTTAATATTCCTCCTAAAGAATGTCCAATCATAGATATGTTTATTTTATCATTTATTATTTTAAATAAGCATTTTAATTCAGTACATATCCTTTCTGTTCCGACATCTACACCTTCAAATGTGTGGCTCTGATTACTATATGTTATATAAATAAATAAATGTGGATATTTTGTTAATAATGGATTTATAATATTTTGAAAATCTAGCACACTTGCAGTTAATCCATGTTGAAATATAAAATAGTGCGGGTTTTTTAAAGTCATATTATATTTCTTTTTACATTCGAGACAGTGACATGATATAGAATTAAAGAAACAGTAACAACGTGAACATTGCCTTATTGTACCAAATGCTTTTATAATATCATATAAACATAATGGGAATGGTTTTTTTTGTGTTTCATCTATGTAATAAAATTTCTTTATATAATTCAAATTGTTTTTATATTTATTATATACCCTTTCATTGTAAGTACTTGAATTATTCTTTTGCTCATCAAGAACCTTTTCACTGCTTACATTTGTATTACATATATTATCATTTAACGTACTACCTATTTCTACACAACTATTTTGACAATCGTTCACTTCATTATATTTTTTGCTATTCCTCATGGAGTTCCACTTCTCGCTCCACTGTATATTAAGTGAATAACTCCTTCTTACGTGGTGGTAGCTCGCTGCATACTTACAACGACTATTTTTGTTGTAACAACTTCTATTGTTACAGCGAATGCTATTGTTACGGTGATTGCTACTGTTACAGTAATTACTATTATTATAAGAATTACTAATGTCATAGTAACTGCTATCATTATGGTAGTTTCCACCGATAAGCATATTATAATTATTACCATCGTTATAATAGTCATAATAGTTATTAATAATCATCTTATTATTGTTCCCACTATTATTCGTTTGCCCACGGTCATTTTTATTGCTACAACTATTATTGTTGCCATTATTTTTGCTATTGTTACTGCTCGAAAAATTTTTATTTTCCCCATTGAAAAGATCATTCCCCTTTTTGCTGGTATTTTCATTTCTCCCTCTCTTTCCCTTTTCGCTATACTGTATATTACACCGCATATTATATGGCATATTATATGGCATATTATATGGCATATTATATGGCTTATTATACTGCATGTTATTATAATCATAACACTGTAACTTTCCATAGGCGATATTATTATTATTATTGCACCTACTAATCTTCATCATTTTTGCTCCTTTCCCTCCTTTCTCCTCCTCTTCGTTTTTTAACAGGTTATGTAAAGGTAAAGCAGGTTCATTCAATCTTTTAAATCTGTATTCACTACATTTGCGTTTATTCCTTATATTTGAATTGCTATTGGATAGAAATGTTTCATTATTACTCCCACTAATGTTGTTACCACTCCCGTTAATATTTCTAGCACTCGCACCGATGTTGTTACCACTCACATCGATTCTGTTGCTATTTTGATGTTTCGAAACGTCCTTTGCATTAATCCCTTCCGAACAGAGGTCTTCTTTTTTTTTACCTCTTTCGTCATCCAACGAAATGGTTTCAAAAGAATTGTTATTATTACTCATGTCATCTGATGATGCTACATTTTTGTAATAAAATAAATCACTACTATCACAATTTCCCAAATTATTACTATCATAGAATGTTTTTCTTTTACTCTCATTATTTTTTTGACTATTATTTTCATATTCATTATCGCTATTAAACAACTCTTTTCTTATATTTAGATAATTACTATAATGTATATTTATACTTCTCTTTTCATTAATTAATGTATGATCACTTTTTACACTTGCACTACTACTAGAATTACTAGAATAAGAGACATCTCTTAATTTATGATATTTTTTGTTATATTTATATTTTTTACAAAATTTTTTAAACAAGTATTTTTCTTCTTTAATTGTATTTTTTATTTTAATATCATGTAAATTATTGTAGTCCAGCTGTGCTAGCATAAACCTTACAAACTCGTATGGAGCACTCATCGTTGAACTGGTATCAAAATACGTATTTTCATCATATATCAAATCATATACATGCTCATGTATCTTTTCTTTATAAATTTCCTTTTCTAAAATTTCGTCTAACAAATTCAATGAACAGAACCAGCAGAAATTTCTTATCCATTTTTTTTTCTCACAATTTGTATTATCATTTTTTTTCCTATTATCTACTTCTTGTATTTGTTCATCCGTCTCCTTATTCTTACATTCTTTCTGTTTTGTTTTTGCAGCATTAATATTCTTTATGTTTTTTTTTTTAAATAATAAACTATCAACATTGTTCTCATTATTTGAACTGCTAAATAAATTTAAAAGAATATTTTTATTGTTGTTAAAAAAATTAGCACTTCTTTTTGCTTCCTTTGCATCATCAATTGTTTCAAGCATCTCAAATGGGTTCCTATTTGCGGAGAATATAGATTCACTTCTATAAGATGAATTTTTTTCTTTCATTTCATCTTGTCATTTCTATTATCATTTATAGTTACGTATATTACATCTCCTAATTTTTATATTAACCCTTTATTAATAAATTTATCTTTCTATGCATAAAACAAATTTTAACAATTCATAGAACGATAAAAAAAAAAAAAAGAAAAAATACAAAAAACGAAAAAACGAAAAAACGAAAAAATGAAAAAATGAAAAAATGAAAAAATGAAAAAATGAAAATACGAAAAAATGAAAATACGAAAAAATGAAAAAATGAAAAAACGAAAATACGAAAAAATGAAAAAAAATGAAAAAACGAAAAAATGAAAATAAAATTAAGTAAAATCATATAAAGTCAAATCCTATGTTAAAGATATATATATATATATATATACGCATGCATAGTGTAAATACGTTTACACAAATTCAAATTATAAGATGTACAGTAAGTTTCATTTTATCTTATTTTTTAAAAATGTCTTCTGTTTCATACTTTTGATATATAAAATTGATATATATAAAAATTAAAAATTGCATATACATATAAACTCCTATATGCATATGTAGCTAAATTAAAAAAATATATATAACAATGCATTGTTTTATTGTTTTGCTGTTTTTATGTTTTATTTCCTGTTTTACTGTTTTGCTGTTTTATTCCTGTTTTACTGTTTTGCTGTTTTATTCCTGTTTTACTGTTTTGCTGTTTTATTCCTGTTTTACTGTTTTACTGTTTTATTCTATAATTTTTTTTCACCCCGTGCTTGCTTTGCTTATTATTAACTAAAGTTTATACGTTTGCATAAAAAAAACGTTTATATGACAAAAACTCTATTGGTATATTTTTCTACAATTATGTTAAAAAAAAAAACAGATGTACACGCGTATAAGTGGTATGTATATATATATATATATTACATACATATAAAAGTATAGTCATATAAACAATAAATTTATACAAAAAGTGTATTAAAAAAAATTCAAAATACATTAATTCGTTTGTATTAACATATATAATCAATATTTTAAAATTTCATATATATCTAAATATACACAGTATATATATATATTTTATATATTATACATATATAACAAATAAAATTATCAACAAATAAAAATTTTAGAAGCTTTAAAACATATATATATTTATGTTTACTAAATATGTACATATAAATGCATAATATACATTATTTTCTTCATTTTTATAATATCCTTTGTTTCTTCAATTATTATTAGTTACAACAATTTTGTAATTTCACAAAGAAAAAAAAAATATAAACGCTCCAGACTGTTTAAAAAAATTGACATTAAAAATGTAAAAAAAAAAAAAAAAAAAAATGATTTGTTCATAAATATACATAATATTATATATTGCAATAGGGAAATATTACAAAACTGTACACACTATAAATGTAATAATAAATATATAACAGTATATTTTATTCCTTTAAAATTCTATATTTCCTTTAGTTAAATTTATAGGTAATAAATATATATATATATATATATATATATATACATAACAAATAATTCTTGTGTATGTAAAATTGTTGATAGGCTAGTAAAAATGAAACATCCGCATATGTAATAATACTATCTATATAATAAATGTATTAACTTGCTTAAAAAAAAAATTTTTTTAAATTTAAAATCTTTTTATTAACAGTTAATAATTTTTATATAGATTTTAGCTAGAAAGGGAAAAAAATTTAATCTTTTAAAGTGTATAATTAAAAAAAAAAAGAATAAAAGGTTATATAGTTAAACTAAAATGATTACTAGGTGTGTTCATATAGTTTAAAAAATAGTTTAAATACAAAAAATAAAATATATGTAGTACTGATTAAAATTTAAAAAATATATTTATACATATACATATATATGTATTATATGAATATATATTTATTAATGCTATAAAATTGTAATGTAAAATGAAAAATAAAGTGAAACATCAAGTAAAATGTAGAGATTGTGATATTATTACTTTACCTAAAAACCTTTTTTATTTACATATAATATAATACCCATAAAGGTAAAAAATATTGAAACCCACAAATTCAAGTTGTGTAATTAGTACATTATATATAAATGCAAAAACAGTAGGAAAACGGTTCACTATAGCTCTCAGAATTTAAAAAAAAAAAAAATATTTATACATAAAAATTCTCTACAACATTATATTTTTATATTACTTTAAATGTTTTTTATTATATTTAACTTTCTCAAAAAAATATTGATGAAAACAAATATACGGCATTAATTCCGGGTGAAAAACGGTTCCTATACAATTGTTCTGTTCAACCGCTATAAACAAAATAAAAGAAGAAGAAAGAGAAAAAAAACAGTATATTTTTGTTATAAATATATATGTATATATAAATATATATGTATATATAAATGTATATGTACAAATAAATGTATATGTATATATAAAAGTATATGTATATATAAAAGTATATGTATATATAAAAGTATATATATATATAAAAGTATATGTATATATAAAAGTATATGTATATATAAAAGTATATGTATATATAAAAGTATATGTATATATAAAAGTATATGTATATATAAATGTATATGTATGTATAAATGTATATGTATATATAAATGTATATGTATATATAAATGTATATGTATATATAAATGTATATGTATGTATATTTATATACATATGTATTTATAAATAAAGTCCGAATGACTTTTGCAAAAGCTAAGAATAAACAAATATGCGTAAGGTGTTTACAAGATGTTCAGAATTTTACCTGCTATAATATTAGTGCCATAAGGTTCGTGTGAAAAAGTTGCAAGAGTTTCAACCTTGGAAAAAATTAAAAAGAAAATTTTAATTAGTAAAAAGAATATATACATACATACATGCAGTAGACACGTAGGTGATTAATCTTTGTTTTGGTGTATAATAAGTTTCTCTTTTTTCTTTTTTCTTTTCTTTTTTCCTTTTTTTAAATAAAAATACATTGTCTGATAATATTCCTTTTATATATGGGGCTCGTATACAAGCTGCCCTTAAATTTTTTTTGAAAACGCTATTTTGTGAATTTATATTTAAGGAGCATATAAAGCTATCATTCTAAAAGGGTAAAGGTACAAGGAAAAATAAATAAATGTTCAAATTTTTCATTCTTGGTGAAGTTAACAAAAAATAAAAAATATATATAAAAATATAAAAAGATATAAAAAAAATATAAAACAAATGTGTATTAATAATTTTTATTTTAACTTGAGAACCATAGTAATTTCTACTAATGGTTATGTCCAGTCCCCCCAATGAAAAATTATTTCCATATGCATTGTACATTTCGTTGTTTTCGACATTTTTTGACAAAAGAATGCATCCTATATGAAATAAAAAACAAGTGAACTAATGATAATTAAGGCCCTTTGTACAGGATCAGAAAGAAACTCATTCTGTGCTTAACAAGTTATATGTGCGCATAGATATATAAATATATATATACATTAATTACTTTTTCCGTTACATTATCCTTTCTATTTATTTTTACCTGCACATGTTCCCCAAGTTGGCTTTTTCTCAACATGTATGAAGTTTTTCAAAGCCTACGACATAATTTAATTCAGAAAAAAAGAATAAAATATATACACAAATAAATAAATAAATATATAAACAAACAAATAAGTAAAAAAATATATAAACAAACAAATAAGTAAAAAAATATATAAACAAACAAATAAGTAAAAAAATATATAAACAAACAAATAAGTAAAAAAATATATAAACAAACAAATAAGTAAAAAAATATATAAACAAACAAATAAATAAAAAAAAAAAAAAAAATCATTTTGCACTTGGTACAGTGTCTATATATTTTAAATTTAACAGAATATGTGTATGTTGCATTTTTTTACGTTATATAAGGAATCATTATCATAGGAAAAGCATTTTCTTAATGTGGTAGATTCTCCCCCTGGTATTACTAAACCATCACACAAGCTTAAATCTGATTTATCTCTAACCTTCAAAATTTCAAAAGCAGATGATTTTATTTTCTTATATTTTTACATGTACGCACTATTAAAAAATTGCACACTCAAATGTACATATATTTGTACCATTATGGATAAATATTTATCTGTGCCCATATGTATGTATATCCGCATATATGTATGTATGTACGTCCACATATCTGTATGTATATAAGTGCACATGTAGTATTCTACTTCCTTAATCTTCAGTGAGGGTTCCTCCAATTTAAGAAAGTGTTTTATGTGTGGCTGAAAATCCCCTTGTAGAGATAAAACCCCTATAGTGGTTTCTTCCATTATGAATAAATAGGGACTACTTCCAAATAAGGATTTAAATATAAATATAAATATTTATATTATATATAATGTTAAAATTGTTGTGACATTAATATTGAGTTGCATTAATGACTTAAGAACATTATGTTCTTGTTCTAATCTTGATATTCTCTATTGTTGTTACCCTATTTTTGTTTTTCTAATTATTCCTATTAACTAGTATTAAAAAAAAAAAAAAAAAAATACAAGTAAACTTAAAGATTAATATCCCAATTACACAGAATAAATAACATGTTCACCCTTTTAAGGGGTATAAATAAAATATATATATTTTTTTTTAATTTATTATATTGTAAAAGTACAGAAAATAATATCGAAATGAATGAATGGAAAAGGGCTAATCTACAAACTCCTAATTTTTTTTTTACAAAAATGAAAAAATATAAAATATATAATTAAAAAGATTGATAAAAGAATATGATTGTACATGTATTAGAATGTATTTTATTGTATTGTTTTATATTCCATTGTATCATCTTATATTATATCAAACTGTAATACAATATTTCTTTTTAATTGCTTTATATTGCGTTATATATTGTATGCACAAGTACGCTTAACAATATGAATTAATTAAAAAATTAAAATGATAATAAAAATGAAAATAAAAATAAAAATAGAATAGAATAGATTAGAATTGGAACCATTCACATGCGTATTTATTTTTATAATATACACAGCTAAAAATGGTAATAATAAAAAAAAAGAAAAACAGAAAAAGGGAAAATTTTTTTTTTAGTTTTTAATTTATAATTTTTACAATTTTATAATTTTACAATTTTAAAAGTTTAAATGTTTATATGTTTAAATGTTTAAATGTTCATTTTCGTAAACATTTCAAATAATGCAAATTTGCAAAAAATAAGAACTCACGGGAGAAAATTCAGAAGGATATGAGGGAATATTTTTGTGACAAGCTAATAAAGCATACTGGAAAATGATCAATGCGTGAAAAGACGAGTTGATGAAATGATTTATAGATTTTACAGATGAATAAATTGAAAAATTGGTAAATCAGAAAGTACTAAGCAAAAAGAATGAAAACTCACTGAATTACAAATGCAGCTGTAAAAAAAAAAAAAAAAAAAAAAATTTAAATTAAACTAAAATAAAAAAAGAATAAAATAAAATAAATTAAATTGAACTGAATAAAACTAAATTAACCTGAATCAAACTAAATTGATTTAAGTTGAATTAAATCGAAATGATTTGAACTCTTTTGAAATGGACTAAGTTGAACTTGCCCTCGAAACCATTTTTATTTTTCTTCAAAAATGTCTTTAAGTTTACATACGAATTATGGTGATATAAAAATGGAACTGTTTTGCTACGAAGTCCCCAAAACATGCAAAGTACGCGAAAAAAATAAAATAAAAATAGAAGTAAAAAATAAAAATACACACAAAAGCATAAACAAAGGCGTAAACAAAGGCATATACAAAAGCGTAAACAAAAGAGTAAACAACCTACGCAGAAATTACAAAATTAGTATTTTACGTGTGTTATGCTTTATACGTTGAAATGTATGCGAAAATGTACTGAGCCGTTTTGGTAATTTCTCCTTTAGAACTTTTTAGCCTTATGCGCCTCGGGGTATTACGACAACACAAAGTTTCACAGGTTATAGTATGTACATACGAGTACATACGTATATACGTACATATGCATATATATATCTATGGACGTAAAACTTACAAACGTTACGCTCAAGTATTACGCTCTGTTTTTTCTTTTCTTCGTTCACAGAAATATCAAAGGTTTTGCCATACAGGGGGGGGATCCAACAAATACGGGAAAAGGTGGAGAGAGCATTTACGGCAAATATTTTGACGACGAATTTGATTCAACTTTAAAGGTTTAACAGAAATGAAACAACAGTGAAAATTAGTTGTACGTACGTATGCATATATATATATATATATATATATATATATATATATATATATATATATATATATATATATATATATATGTATATATGTATATATGTATATATATGTACGTTTTATAGAATGCTTTACGACTGAGATGAATAAAGCTGAATGATGATGTTTCTTAATAGATGCTACTTTTTATGCATATATGTACCTGTGTATATATATATAATTGCTATAATTACATACATACATATGTGCTTATATACAAAAATGCATATATGCGCAGCACGACAAAAGAGGAATGGTATCCATGGCAAATAGGGGAAAACCAAATACGAATGGATCCCAGTTTTTTATAACGTATTCTAGACAACCACATCTTAATGGGATCTATGCTGTTTTTGGAAGGTAACGAAAAAAGAAAAAAATATATGCATAAATAAGGATAAATATAAAGATGTAATATGAAACATTGTATAGCGTAACATGTAAAGCGTAACACATAAAACGAAACAACGATAAGCTCATTTTTAATAAACCTACAATAAACTTTTTATCGTAATGTAAAACGATGATAAATAAAAAGAAAAATATCTGTGCATGTTGTTAGAATGCTTATATATGTTTACTTCCACAATGAGGCCTCAAAAATGGGGGAGTAAACGCGAATATACACGCACAAGTGCGTTCTTATCCGAATGGATGTGCATCCGTGCATATATATATACGCGGCATATGCACGCACATACATATACATACATGTGTACACACATACTCACACACACATAAGCATAGCATAGTAAACACAACACGTAAAAGTCCTCTTGCAAGAATAAATCTATTTAAAAATGCATTTTACCTTTATTAAAATAAAAAAAAAAATAAATAAATTTGCAGAGTAATCGATGGCATGGATGTTCTATCCGTTCTTGAAAATGGTACAACTTCATAAGTAAATTTTGACAAAAACGATAAATTAAAAATGTAAAGGATGACAAAAAATGCATTACAATTTAGATCCTGCCAATTCATAAATGTTGTTACGTTATGTTATTCTATGCTGCTCCATGCTGTATCATGCTTTTATTCATTTTTGTTAGAACCGGTAGGGGAGAAAAACAAACCAATAAAGGATATTATAATTGAGTCAGTGACCATACATGCAAATCCCATTGCTGAAGATGAATCTCTGTGAGTATGAGTATGCCCCTTGCTATGTTTGAACATCAAGTGAATAGCCATTATTTCTTACCACTTGGGTGTATTTATTTTTTTGTTACTCTCTCGCTTTTCCGTTACAATCACAGCTCATCGGAGGTCTTTCCCTTTTTCCCATGGACAACTTTAATTTTATTCTCGTTGGTCCTATCACGAACTAAACTGTTTATGCGCAAATCGTAACCAACATTGAAGCAGTCAAGCAAAATAATAGATATTACAAGTACAATAAGGAGAATGATAAGATATTTCCAAATTTTTCTTAAATAACGAAAAGTAAAGGAATTAATATTGAGACAGCTAATACTGTAATCTGCTCCAGCAGATAGTAAATAACCATCATTTTTAATAAAACACATAGCAGTAATTGGTAATTCATGTTTTTTATAATGAGCTAAAAGAGAAAATTTAGAATTATAAATTTTAAGTGCTCCAGTACTAAAACCTAAAGCTAAATATTTTTCATTTGTACTTATAGCTATATTACAACATGGTCTATTATCTAACCAGATAAATTTCTGTTTTGTACACGTAAATTTTTCTTTTTTATCATTATAATATATAGCCCATATTATTAAATAACTATTACCTCTAGTTGTATAAGCTGTAGTTAATAAGGTATAAGAATATTCTTTTTTTATATCTATATTTTTTAAAAATTTACAACAACGAAAATTTAATTTATCATTTGAATTTTGTGGATTTTTCATTTGTTCGGTATGTAAATTAATTAAACTGTGTGTATCCCATAATTTTAATGAGTTATCAGATGAACATGATATTATAATCCGTTCATCTAATGTGATATCACAATCTTTAATACTATCATCATGTCCTGTAAAATCTCCTAAATGTTCAACAGCTTTGGTAATATCTAAATATAAATTATTATGAACATGTACATATTTATTATCATTAGTTAATTTCAATTTCCATAAACGTAATGTTTTATCCTCTCCTCCTGTTATTATTAAATCATCATTTGATGAAAATTTAACCACAACTTGTCTTGAATTTTTTTCACTAAAATCAGTTACAAAAGTTAATAATATATTTGGTCCTGTTTCTTCATTTATTTGAAATATTACACATTCATTTCTTACTGACCCTAACCATATATTATGTTTCTCTACATATATGATAGAATCTACTACACCTCTTTGTTCTGTTGTTGACCAAAGAACTTGTAACTTCTTTTCCTTTTCATTAAATGTATTAATATCTAGTAAATCTTCAATACCATAACTTTTCCCCCCACCCCCTCCTGATGTGACTACATAATTTTCATTGGATCCAATTCCATAAATAGGATAATTTAAATATGATACCTTTATTTCATTCATGCTGCGCTATTTTTACATATGCTTCTTCCTCATGCGCAGTTCGCACTGCTTATCGGTACATGAGCACACAATAAATAATTACGCGTTCATATATACTAACGTACACGCGTGCATAAATACTAACGTACACGCGTGCATATATACTAACATACACGCGTGCATACGTATATATATACTTGCATACTTACGTCCTTACGTACTTTGATTCGTGCACATGTATACTCAGATAAGGCCAAGTATATATAACTGCATACAGTGATCACTTCTTACACTTTAAACTTGTTCTTTCCGAAGGTGCTTTCTCAGAACACCTTATTATAGTTCCCTCCCTCTACTTGCTCTTTAGTAGAATTATTTTGCTGCTTTAAAATATACCTATTGTTATATACGTTCATTTATATAAGCATTTGGAGTACCTCCCTTAGTGTAGCATTATTTAAAAGGTTGTAGTAACGATATGTTACCTTCACAGCGGCTGTAGCTAAAATATATATCAATGGAACAGCTAAAACACATCAACAGGAGTATATTTTTTGACCTTACTACTACAGCTATTCACTAAATTGCACGATGATAATGCCAAAATTGAAAATGCGGGGAAGCAGTATAACAACGGAAAAGGTGAAATGCAAAGGATGAAAAGGAAGACCAAGGGTACAATTTTGTAAATACGTGTGTGTATAGCTACACAAATATGCAAAAACTGGTAAATATATATCACAAGATGAGATAATACAACATTTTGGAGTAACCTCGTAATTTTTTGGCATAAAATTATATATATTTTTTCTTTTTTTTTGTTTCCAATCGTTCTTTATGGAAAAAAAAATAATAAATAATAAAATTTATAAATTAAATTTAAAAATTTATACGGTTTGAGAAATTATATATGTGAACTTTCCACATATCATATTGGCTTTATTTTTCCTTTTTTTTATTTTTTCTTTACTCCATTTTTGCTTTATTGTATTTTTGCTATATTTTATTTTGTTTTATTTATTTTCCTGCAGGTTTAACTGAGCACATGTAAACGTGTAAACAGAAAGGGAAAAAAATGTATCCCGATTGTTATACATGCGTAAAGTAAATGTACAAATGTAAGTGTAATAACGTAAACGTATAAACATGTATGTACTAATATGTTTGTATATATATATATTAATATACGTTTATAACCATTTATGCATGTATACTATATGCGTACATTTTTATCAAGAGATAGCGAATTTTTAAATGTTTGTATATATACGTCCTGCACCTGTAATATACATGGCACATTGCAAGTTATGAATGTACGTATGTGTACTGTGAACATATATATATATATGTATATATATATATAAATACATTTATAAGTTTATATGTTTATCTATTTATATATTTACTTATGTATTTATATTTACATAAGCAAGCACGATTATTCAAACTTGTACACATACATACACTGCTTACCTTGCCAGAGTCATACTATTTAATGGTGAAACATATTAGGAAAATTAAAAAATTTCCTCTTCCAAGTAGAATAAAATTATTTAAAATTTTTAAAGTAACTTGTTAAACAAAACGAAAAAATAATGAACGCTATATATTATTACTCCTAATGTACATACATGATTCCATCCTAAGAGGAAGGAAAAACGTATAACTGTTCAGGAGGATGGCATCTAAGGTTTTCCTCGAAATGTAGTTTTTTTTTTTTTTTTTTTTTTTTACAAGTTAAATAAATATAAGTGCTGCGTTTATTCGTGTATTAAGTGTACATGTTTATATTTGTACCTGTGTATATTTGCACCTGTGTATATTTGTACCTGTGTATATTTGTACCTGTGTATATTTGCACCTGTGTATATTTGTACCTGTGTATATTTGTACCTGTGTATATTTGTACCTGTGTATATTTGCACCTGTGTATATTTGTACCTGTGTATATTTGTACCTGTGTGTATTTGTATCTATGTATATCTGTACCTGTGTATATGTGTACTAGTTTATATGGTGTAGTATTTATGTATGCGTCTGTTCATGTATACTCGTATATTTTTATATATGAGTTTATTTTTTAAAAGTTTCGTTAGTAGAACAACTTTTACATTCATTTCATGAAGAGTCTTTTTTTTTTTCAAAATCGAACAAAAAAAAAACAGAAGGAAAAAAAAAAAATTGTTTTGTTTTCCGCCTTTTTTTTTATTAGTTAAATGGGGAAATTATTATTTTGATTTATCGCTATTTTGATTTATCACTATTTTGATTTATCGCTATTTTGATTTATCACTATTTTGATTTATCGCTATTTTGATTTATCACTATTTTGATTTATCGCTATTTTGATTTATCATTATTTTGATTTATCGTTATTTTGATTTATCGTTATTTTGATTTATCGTTATTTTGATTTATCGTTATTTTATCATTTTTCTTTTATCATTATTTATTTAATTATTATTTTATTTTTTCATTATTTTATTTTATTACTTTTTCATCATTTAATTATTTCGTTTTATTTTTTCATTTAATTATTTCGTTTTATTAGTTCGTTTTATTAGTTCGTTTTATTATTTCGTTTTATTATTTCGTTTTATTATTTCGTTTATCTTTTTTTTTTTTTTTTTTTGGAACTCATAGAATTTAATCCTTTTACTAATACACTACTATTATATACCAGTGCATAGTTGTACGCAAGTTTTAATTTTATTTTGTAGATTCTACCAGCAGTTGTCTCATTTGTTTTTTATTTATCATACCAGTTATATTATTATTTTATCAGTTTGCTTTCTTTTGTCCATTTGCTTTCTTTTGTCCATTTGCTTTCTTTTGTCCATTTGCTTTCTTTTGTCCATTTGCTTTCTTTTGTCCATTTGCTTTCTTTTGTCCATTTGCTTTCTTTTGTCCATTTGCTTTCTTTTGTCCATTTGCTTTCTTTTGTCCATTTACTTTCTTTTGTCCATTTGCTTTCTTTTGTCCATTTACTTTCTTTTGTCCATTTACGTTATATTATATATATATATATTTTTTGTTTTTTTGTTTTTTGTGTGTATAATTATCCCCCAAAGCTACTTTTTTTTGCTAAGAGGAAAACGCCAAAGACAGCAGCGCATATGACAGTTAAGTAGGAAACGCCCATAGAGGTGATACCAGTACCAATATCAGCAGCATTACCAGCGTTACAATTGTTACAAGTATTAGTGGTAGTACTAGTACCTTTAGGAGTAACATCAGCATCGTCAGTAGCGGCATCTATAGCAGCATCGATAGAAGAATAACTTTCGAAGTATCATTCGCACTAAGGGTAGAGAAACAAACCGCCAACCTTTCGAGGTGAGCACAGAAACTTAAGAGAGAGTTTCTTCAAGGCAACGACTTGAGAAAGTGTCTAGGAAATAGGTACATCATTAAAAGAAAAACTAGACAAAATAAAGAGAAATAAGGAAAAGCGCATGGATAACAAAATAAAATAAAAATTGCGCTTTTACTGCGCTCTTTTTGCTTCTCGTCCTTTGCTTCTTTTCTTATGCTTCTCTTCTTTTTCTTCTCTTCCTTTGCTTCTCGTCCTTTGTTTCTCTTCTTTTGCTTCTCGTCCTTTGTTTCTTTTCTTATGCTTCTCTTCTTTTTCTTCTCTTCCTTTGCTTCTCTTCCTTTGCGCTTCCTTTCCAACTCTTCATTAAATGACTGCAACATGTGCTTAAAGAAATAATGTAGTGAAAAATGAAAGCGTATTTTCTACATACCAAATGACCAAGTATAGCATCGTGAGGACGCATGTGTAACAGAAATGTGTTCAGTGGACAGAAATTAAAAAAAAAAAAAAAAAAAAAAATGCATTTCGCGCTGCTTATGTGGTGCAGTCTATTATACATGAAAGTGCAAGTTGACATTCAGTCTACATTCACTTATTCTCATTAACATTTTAACATTCGTTATATTTGTAACAAATGCAATGCTTTCGAACAAGTTTTTAGTAGCAGGTGAAGGGAATTCAGTACCACCACTAAACACCGCTGGGCGTAATAATGATTGAAAAGTCGAACAACCCGTATCTAACGATAGACCCAATTGTAGACAGAACGAAGCAAAATGGTGAAGAGTTGCCCTTAATAAATGGGAAGGTAAAAGGTCATTTGGATTTTACTCAGATAGTAGTATATTTGGTAGGTTTATCCGATGGACTAACTCATTTAGCATCGTTAGCAGTATATTATTTATTTAAAGACTATTTTAGGTTAACACCTTATCAAGTATCGTTAATATTGATGTATCCATATATTCCTTTTATATTAAAACCTGGTATTGCATTAATAACAGATTCTTTTTCAATATTTGGTATGAGAAGAAAACCATACTTATTTGTATTTAGTCTATTTCAGTCATTTAACTTTTTAGCATTAGCATTTCTAAATTTGACAGTGGTACAAGCAACTTTAATTTTATTTTTTATCTCCTTATGTGCATCATTCTGTACAACAGTAGCAGAAGCATTAGTAGTGGAAAGTTCTATTGGAAAAACATATAGCCAGGGGACAAATAAGGTAACTGAGTTTATTGCTGCAAAGGCTATAGGTAGTTTATCCGTTGCATATTTTTCAGGGTACTTTCTAGAAAAGATGTCTAGAGAATATATCTTTATGACCACTTCCATATTTCCATTAATTATATCTGTATCATGTTTATTCTTAAAGGAAAAGCAATATGCTACAAATAAAAATATTGTAAAACAGTTAACTGATTTAGTGAAATTTATTAACACACCTGTATTTTTAGGTCCTTTTCTATATATTTTCGTATATATGTCTGGACCTGATTATGATGATGCTTTTTTTTTTTCTGTACAAATAAACTAGGTTTTAGACCTACTTTTATGGGAACCCTAAGATTAACTTACGGTATTGCATCATTAATAGGTATAATAGTATATCGTGTATTTTTAAAAAATCATGGACTTAAAAAATCTTTAATTATTACAACCTTAGTATCTTTTCCAATATATATATCGCCAATCATATTAACAGAAAAGATAAATAAATATTTTGGTATATCGGACGAACTATTTGTTTTAAGTGGAGGTTTCCTAATTGAAGCAATTACAGAGATACAGCTTTTACCTCTTTTTATTTTAACAGCTAATATATGTCAACCTGGGTTAGAAGCTAGTGTTTTTGCTACTATTCTCAGTGTAAAAAATTTGGGTTCTCTAACAAAAAAGGGTACCTCTTCCTTTTTAACGTATCTAATGAATATCGACAGTTACAATTTTGACAGTCTTAGTGTGTACATATTAATATGTGGCTTATTTCTGCTCCTCTCCTTAACACTCGTCCCGCTACTCCCTGATGAAGAGAAAATAGACAAGCTCAAGAATGAGCAGGCTGGCAAGTCCTAAGTGTGAGCATATGCACACCGGACGAAACTGCATAAACAGGATGAAGCTGCGTATACAAGACCAGGGCGCATAAACAGAAGGATGAAAAACTTCTTAAGATTTTTAACTCTAGTGAGACCTTAAGGAATGGCTACCATTGAAAGTACCCCTTCGAAAATGTTTTACCGCTGTGTAGGTATATGGGTGTGTGAATAGATGAGGAATAGTATATACGTGTTTACCTGCTCAAAATTTTATAAAAAAAAAAAAAAAAAATCCGAAAGTCAGAAAGTCAGAAAGTCAGAAAGTCCGAAAAATGAGAATAATCAGGGAAGTGATAATAATCAGAAAAACCAGAAAAAGAAATTAGGATTGTACATAAAGTATGCAAAATACTGTGCTTCTCCCTATTTTTTCCATAATTTTTAGCAGTACTGTTATGTTGTCAAATGTGGGAACATATTCCTAACCCCATCAGCTATGTGCGTATGTTCTTGCAAAATTATTACGTTACAAAAAAGGATTTATAATGGTGAAAAGAATATACCGGGCATGTTAACGTTGGTTACTTGATGTGTATATATGTATATATATATGCAAAAGTATAAGCATACATAAGTGTACATGTACGTGTATATAAGTGCACAGGTCTAAATGTGCGTAAGTGTATGTATTGCGCAATCGCTGCAATCAGTGTTTTTATTTTTTTTTTGTTGTTTTTCTTTTTTCGCATTATCGTTTTTGTCTTATTATTCTTCATCGTTCATCGTTCATCGTTCATCGTATATTGTTCACTGTTCATTCATGATAAAAAATTTTCTCATTTTTATCATAATATATCAGTTGTAATCATTGAAATTTTAAATTAATTTTATTCCTTTTTAAATATATTTGTATTTATGAACTCTTCGTTTCATAGCATGCTAAACGCTGCTTGTTATAAGTGACATGTTACATTTAAACGCATAAATATATATACATATATATATACACATAATTACGTCGTAATTTTTTTTTTTTTTTTTTTTTTTTTTTTTTTTTTTTTTAATGAATCTTATTTATAAATTAAAATTTTATTTTTTATTCAATTTAAAAATATTTGTTGTAAAGATTTAAAAAAAATAAAAAAAAAAAAGAAGGGATGGAAAAAAGACGAAAGATAAGACAAAAATTAAAAACAAAGAAGTAACTACTTCTATTTATATAACCATATTGTGTAAATAAAAATGCAGTTTATATATTTCAACAATGAAGTTTTAAGTTTTTCCCATTTTTTCAAAAATGTAAGGGGAACAAAAGGTGGTTACACCTCCTCCCCTGGGATATCCTGCTTTCGTTATTCCCCCAAAGTTAAAAAGGGGTTTTTCCCCAATGGAGGGAGGGGGCATAATATAAAAGAAATACCAAAGTAACAAAATAGGTTTATGAATATATAGGGAAATATAAAAATAAATGCACATAACGAGTAAATAGGTACATACCCGAATATAAAAGTAAAATTCTCAAATATATGTACGTATGTATGTATGTACGTACATATATATGTGTGTATGCACGTGCATATATATGTGTGTATGCACGTACATATATATGTGTGTATGCACGTACATATATATGTGTGTATGCACGTACATATATATGTGTGTATGCACGTACATATATATGTGTGTATGCACGTACATATATATGTGTGTATGCACGTACATATATATGTGTGTATGCACGTACATATATATGTGTGTAAACAAACAGGGCGAGCTAGAGGAGACACAGAGAGATGAATATCCAACGGAGTTACAAAAAAAAAAAAAAATAAAGGAAGCAAAGAAAGACATAAAAAGGTAAATAATAGGATCGAAATGCGTAGAAAAACGATGAGTAGTGTCCACAAGAGAGGAATAGCATAGCAAAAAACAACGAAACAAGCATACGCGCACATAGGTCCGGGGGTTCGCATTTTGGGATACCTCAGACAAATTCTCTAACCTTGTACAGGCGGAACCCCCACACATCGGATGTAAACACCTCCTCAAAGTAGTTCAAGTTTTTAATTTCTGGAACTTCTATTTTTCTAATATAGTCATACCCCTTGACATATTGATTTGTCATGTTGTAATAAGACAATTTATAAAGAACACTATTTGTCATACATGTAGTTGCATTTTTTCCTAAGGGATGATATTCATCGTGATAGTAATATAATAAAGGATTAATAAAAAAATATTTTTTATTTGTAATTTTTAACATCCATAAAAATTTGTTTAGATCATCTGAAGAATTTTTCGAATAGCCTCCATAAGAAATTAAAACATAGTCAGCATTTAATTTTTTTAAATATTCATATGCCTGCTTTTCATTAGTACTTAATATTAAACCAACTGTTGCTATATGTGTATAATTCCATGTATTGTTATCAACATATGTAATTCTATCACTCATGACATTTAACTGATAGCCATAATCCCACCATGCAACAATTTTGGAATCCTTTTCTGTATTTTTGTTAATCCATTCATACATCTGTCTTATATCATCATTAATATACCTATCTCCATTTTTATTTCGACTATAAAAAGTTATATGAGATTCAGAATATGCTATAGATGAACACCAAGTTGAATGCAGAATTGTAAGAATAACAAAATAAATCAATAAGATTAATATGCATATACTTGTTAACATCGATACGGTATTCTGTTCTGCCCTATTAAAAACCAATTTTCTTATTTTTACATCTCCAAACGTGCTACTATTTTTTAAAAATTTATCACTTGGAATATCCTTTTTATTCGAACATATTTCTTTCATCTCTCCACTTATTCTTTCTTCATCTCTTAACAAATTGCGCTCGTTTCCTTCTTCCCATTTTAGACTTTCTATGCGCCACTCTGAATATGCGTTTCGCATCGTGCTTACCCCTTCGCAAGGATCCACACTGCTTCCTCTGCTACTGCATCTAATTTTGCTGCCATTATCACCACCACTCCCATTGATGTAGCTACTTTTGCTTCTATAACTACTCCCGCTCCTACTGCTTCCCCCCCCCTCGGACACTAAGACCGAGGAGAGGTAGGTGTCCTTCGGGACTCGGATGAAGAACACACAGCGGCTGATTAAGGAGGACAAACCAACAGCACTGAGGATACTGGCAAAGGGGGAAAATATCAAAAGGAGCCTAACCATAAGGGCGGAAAAATATAAGCATATAATAAAAAAAATACCTAAAAAAAAGGATTCAATTTTTGCTCCTTTTTTAAAACATTCATACAATCCACAAGGTAAAAATAATAAAATAAGATGCACATCAAAAAAATAAGAAGACCATGTGGTAGGTTGGTGTTCAGATATAGATGCGACTATAGGGTTATGCTTAGAAGCATATGTTGGATCTAATAGTGTCCTAGATCTATGATTCCATGATAATTTATCGGTAAATATTAAAAATTTAAAAATTAAAGCAAAAAAAATAAAGCACACTTGAACAAATATATTCTTGAATTTTTCTTCATGTAATTTAAAATGCTCGGCTATAGAACGAAAAAATAGTAAACAACTACATAAGAGATACATAGCGTGAGTAGCTAAATGTTCAATACTACCAAAAACGGAAGAATTAATACGAGGTATGTTAAGACACAGTATAGTTGTTAACACATAATATACATTATAAAGAATACAATGTTTTAGAGTGTACTTTTTTAATATTATAATTACTAACATAAATAAACTAATCGAGTTAGTAATAAATATATAAGCTCCCCATGATAACGCCATATAGTATGTACTAACAGAACATACCAAGGCTGATAATAACGTTCCTTTTTTTAGACATCTAATCCAATTATATATACATAACAATAACAAAAATATAGATATAGATTCATTATCATATGAACCAGCTACTGTTCTTGATATATGAGATGGTGAAATAGATACAAATAAAGAAGCTAATAATGCTGAACCAGTAAATGGATATATTTCCTTTGTTAATAAATATGATATTATACAAGTAAAAAAACTAAATATGGGACCTATATATATACAAATATTTCTCATATCAACCATAAATCCAAGCATATGACATATATTATATATTAAAAAACTTGTCATCATTAAACCAGGAAATAAAGTTTGACCTGTTGTTCTTCCTAACGGGAACCATGATTTCTTATCAAAATAATTCCAAAAATTGTAAAAGCCTTTTTCTTTCAATATACTAGTCAGCTTGTAGTTAAAATATGGGTCATACTCGTGTATCATTGGCTCATTCCTTATTACTGAAAATAACCTAGTCAGAAAACATAGCACGCCAGTTAGTACCAGGACGAAAATTTCCATTTTGTACCTTATCTTTTTGCTCTCCTTTAGAACCTAGTTTCAGGAAGGAAAAAATGCAGGCCGAATAAGGGGTGCGATCGGTGTTCAGCACAACAGTGGAAGTAGTAGCGGGAAGAGGCATACATATATATATAATGCACACATGCATACATATGCACATACACACACACGCACACACGCACATACGCACATACGCACATACGCACACACGCACATACGCACATACGCACACACGCACATACGCACATACGCACACACGCACACACGCACATACGCACATACGCACACACGCACATACGTCCACACGCACATACGCACACGCGCACATACACCTGTGCGTTCACATCCATAATGACGTTTTAAAAGAGTACCCGGCATGCAACGGCATCATGCATATGCTAAAAAACTCATAATATATGCAATTCATAAACTTTACAAAATTTTATTCTTATCCTACTTGTCTACATCTCCTACTGCAAAATATGTTGAAAAGAAAAATGTTTATAATGAACCGAGGCTTTAGCTTCATGCCCTCATCCTCTGTTTTATGTGCACAGTTTAAACTAACCATGGCAAAAAATTTCCATAAACCAGTTTTGTATTTATAATCCGGTACGTGTTTGCACGTGTTGGCTCTACAAAAAAGGGAACATAACCCATATATATGCATGTACGTACATATATACGTATGTATGTATGTATGTATGTATGTATGTATGTATGTATGTATGTATGTATGTATGTATGTATGTATGTATGTATGTATGTATGTATGTATGTATGTATGTATGTATGTATGTATGTATGTATGTATGTATGTATGTATGTATGTATGTATGTATGTATGTATGTATGTATGTATGTATGTATGTATGTATGTATATACACACTTATACAAATAATATACTTGTTTACACACGCTTAAACATATGTACGTACTTGCTCGTGATCCCCCTCGATTTGGTCTCCTCTCTTACCACAAACGAGAGAACAAAGGAATTGCAAAAAAAAAAAAAATAAAAAAACACACTATTTCTTCATGTAACGAATTAATTGTAATCATTTTCTTTAATCCGGTCCTTTCTGTAGCTCTTTCTTTTAGTTATCTATGTTATCATCGCCTAGCATACGTTCGACACTCCTTCTGGAAGTTCAACTCACATATAGCAAAAACCACAAAAGAAGCCAAAATGAATGATATTAAAAAAAAAATAAAAGTTAATTCTAATACTCGCGTATTTTGTGAAAACATCCTTTTTGCTCCAATTCAGACATAATAAGAAAACTCATCTTTTTTTTTTTTTTTTTTTTTTCTATTTTGTCAAATTTTTTCATATACTATGCGAGCCTTTTAAGCATAATTCAGTGCCTCATCTTCATATGTACAAGTTTAAACAAACCAAAAAATATGCGCTAATTTCTAACAGAAGCTTACAGAATTGTTGAAAAAATTATATATATACTCACATGTACCGTACAAATTATTATATGTTTCCACCTTTTTTAATGAAGTATACGTGGAATTTATTCTGGGAAATTTTATTTCATTCTGTGTTTGAATTTTTTTACTTTATTCTCTTACTATAGGATATTTTTTTCCAATTGTGTGTTAATTATTTTCTTTTTTTTTCTTTTTCTATGTAAACAATTTGAAACGTATGATTCATCAACATGAAAGTAGCAATACTGTATTAAAAAAAAAGGGACGCATATATACAAATATAAATGTATAACTTATCAGTGCATCATATTTTTTCCATTATATATACTATTAAAAAATTAGTAGAAGAAAAATTTGAATAAAATGCACCATTTGAACAGGAAAATAATGTTCTATAT
Organism: Plasmodium brasilianum; assembly: GCF_023973825.1. Taxonomy (NCBI): domain Eukaryota; phylum Apicomplexa; class Aconoidasida; order Haemosporida; family Plasmodiidae; genus Plasmodium; species Plasmodium brasilianum. The sequence goes on from NC_090122.1 coordinate 635,783, forward strand.
TAAACGTATTTTATGCGAGGGTTTTTGTTAAATAACAGCATTTCTACATATATATATATATATATATATACAAATACTTTCATTTTTGAAGAACTTAAAAATTAAACCTACTTTTTTGCCGCGGTCTCTTTAAGTTCATTCATTTTTTACTTTTTCATATTATGCATGGTAATAATTTTTCATATTTGTTTTTTTGTTTTTTCTGCCAATGTTTATGTGGACTTTACCTTTTTTTTCTAATATTAATCATGTTTAGCTGTTTATAATATCATTTACGTAATATACAAACACAAATATAATTAAAAGTTGAAGTACTTTTTAAAAATTTCATCAAGTAGAATTATTAAAAAGGCACAAACGTCAAATAGCATATATATATATATATAATGTAAATAAAGGTATATATATATGTTTATATATCTATATATATGTTTATATATCTATATAAATGCTTATATATATATATATATATATGCCCAATGGGTTACACACACATTGCACACGCATAATTTGACAACATGTACGACAAAAAAAACGGTTTTGCAAATGGAACGTCCAACTTCCATATGTAAACACGTATAATGGCAAACAAATATATATATGCATATATATACGTTTATCTCAACACACACACACACACACTCAAGTGCTAAAATGACGAAAAAAAAAAGGGGACAACAGGAAATGCAGAATGGCGGAATAGCAGTATACGAACATTGCGTATCTCAATATATGGGATAAAATAACAAAAAAAAAAAAAAAAAAAAAAAGACTCACTAGGCATTCTTCAACTTTTCCAAAAGGATTTTACCGGCACCTCGTGTAAAATCAGGTTCAATAAATAGGGACTGACTCTCAATACCACTGAAATTAACACCTCTAATAATTTTAAAGTATCCATCTTTTCCCCAATTCCTACCCCAACTATTTCGACCAATCCAAAATTTGTAAAGTTTTCCATTAATTTCTTCCTCCCCCCATCCAACGATAACTATAGCATGGTTAACCTTTTCCCATCCTGTTATATTATATACCACATTATTATTCTTATTATTACCACTATTTCTATCATTGCTGAAATTGATTGTACATCTTTTGGCATGAGGGAAATCTTTTACATAATATACTCCATCTGCATAGTCGTAAAAATCGGGAGATGCTTCAAATGATGCTACAATTGGACCATTCTTATATATTTCATTCATCATAATTTTTTCACCATTACATTGATTACATCCATAACATCCACCAATGTAATTATAATCCTTTATATACCATTTTTCTGGATCTGCACTTGATAAATAATCGAAACGTTCATGCATATCATATTCACCATTCTCATTAAATATTGATTTTATCTCCCTTAACTTGTTAGTCATTTTTATGTTACCAGTGGATTCAGCAGTTTCATTACCATGTTTATTACCATTGTAGAGTCCTAGTACATCTTTAACCACATTATAAGGGCACATTTCATTCTTTCCTGTGTATGGGAAAACTTTGTTTAATGGTATTCCTTGCAATTTTGCTAACTTAGCTACTAAGAATGGATATCCACCATTACATCCTTGATCATAAAATGAACATGACAATACAGTTTGCATTGACAAAACATCGTCAAAGTCGTTTAAATATTTCTTGTCTACATTTTTTGTAAGGCCTATTTCAATTCTTCTTTTAAATACATACATTTCAGATGCAATATAACAAGATCCACATTGTAATTGATTTATGACTTCATACTCTCTTGTATTGTTATTAAAAGGATCACCCCATGTAAAATTTTTTGGCAGTTCATCTATTTCTAACTCTCTATGAGGAGATTTTTCTACGTCTTCATAATTTTCTAAATCTAATTCATTTGTTCCTTCATCATTATCATTAGATTTATTATTCAAATTTATATCTGACTTATTTCCTACTTGTAAAAAGTTAGGGGAAACTGGATTATTAGAACTTCCACTATTTACTACATCTTGTACTTGCTCATCTGCATTACATGGACAAGCATATTTCTGTTGCTCATTAAAATTAAATAATTTTGATAGTGGTTTCTTTTTTGCGGAATGTTTCAACTTATGCCAATATAACTCACTGTTCACATTATATGTGGTATGCTTTCTTTTTGTAAAAGTAGGGGGTACCAAATTTGCAGAGCTGGTGGTATATTGTGCATTATGAGCATTCAGTACTGCGTGAATACTAACTCCACTGGTAAAACTGGGGCTCAGTTGTACCTTATTTGTTGTTACAACTGTGGAGTTGTCGTTGCTACTGTTCTGTCCTCCCTCTTCATTTACACTGTCAGTATGTGGACGATATCTTTCAGCATAGAAGCAACCATATACACGTTCATTGTTTGGGTTCAATACATCTAGCCATCCATATCTTATTTTATTAAAATTAGTATTATAACAGTCAGTTTCCCCATTAGCATCCGTTTTATCATCATCTCTAAGCTCACTACAATATCCAGAAGGATCATAATGCATTATAGCTGTATATGTTTCTTTTCCTAATCTTATTTCAAATCCTTCATCACATATAGTAGTCCATGTACCTATGACTCTTTTATGTTCATCATATACTGCTAATACATTCCAATTTTTTCTATGTTCATTCTCTTTCGTATCATAGTAATCGCCATATCGTACAAAATCGTCGGATAATATTACATACATTTCAGATGCAAATTGATAATGATTATCAATTAAATACTTCTTATAATCTTTTATGTTTATATTATATAAATTGCTATTGGGTTGAGTAGATCCACAAGTAGTTATTGTGGGGGACGTGTTCGTCTTATATATTTTCCACTTTCCAATCAAATCTTTTATTTCCACATGAATAGGTAAATCGGCTAACGTCAAATGTACGAAAAAAATATGCAATAAAATTATTGCAAAATTGAATATGCCCCGACCTCTCTGCATCTTGCCTATTATTATACTTTTTGCCACAAAATTTTTTTTAAAAATAAATATATATATTACAAATACATATATGATACAAAGAAATAGATAATTAAATATATATACATATATATTTAAACGTACATATTTATACGTACATATTTAAAAGTACATATCTATACATACATAATTATACATATATATTTATAGGTACATATTCATACATACATCTATATATATATATATATATATATATATATATATACATACAAGCTAAATATGCTCTTCTAAAGGAAATATAAATTAATATAAAATTTTTAAAAAGTAAAATTCAAAATAGATATTTATTTCCTAATTTTCACATTATCAAATAATTATTTCGGCATTATTCATAAAAAAAAAAAAAAAACAACAACTATATAAGTAGCACGTATTGGTAAATAAAAATACATATATATTTAAGCGTTTACACGCAAGTATACATAATATATATATATTATGTATTATTTATATGTTCCTTTCGGGCATTTATTAATAAAAAGTAAATATAAAAAAAAGTGCATGTAAGATACACAATTAATCTAGGAACATTTAATAATTTGACAAGTTTACTGGCTTAAGGATATTTTTTTTCCTTAATGTTATTAAAATATATGCATTACGTATATATTAATTGTAAAAAATAAACTACTTATTATATATATATATATATATATATTTGTAAATGTATATATGTATGTATATAATCATATATACGTATATATGTATTTGCTCTTTTTTTTCTTTTTTTTTACTGTTTGTTTTATATTGCTCAAAAGAAAAGCATTAAATAATACGTTGGTAAGAAATATATATCTAATAAAAAAGCCACCTTTTTTTTTATATGTAAAAGATAAAAAAATAAGAAGAAACTTATACTGATGATGTTGTACAGTAAATGAGCTAAAAAAAAATGTTAAATGAGAGCTCAATTTTGGAATTTTTCCATTCCCCAATGAAATAATATTTATTATTGTGTATATATAATGTACATAAAATATATAAAATGGCCATACAAAAATAAAGATATATATATATATGTATATATATGTATATATATATATAGATAGATAGATATATATATATATAGATATATATGCATGTAAATTTTTTCGAAGTTACACGAGAAAATGATAAGAGAAATACATAAACAATTATAATTCATAAGGAATAATTTCAAAACGTTACATAGATGTTCAATAGATTACAATACAAATAAAAATTGTGATTCTCTTTTTTTCTTTTGAATAGTACATACTGTAACTTTACTTACATCTAAACAAAACAACATAATAAAAAAAAAAAAAAAAGGAAAAAACAAAAAATTGGGAAATAGCATGCCTTCTAGCTAGCTATTTAAAAAAAGATTTTTTTTTTTCCTTTTTTTTTTTTTTTTAATTACATCCTTTTTTTATATTTTTCCAAATTATGTAACATTAAAGAAATAAATTATTTTAAAATGATTTTATAAAATTGAGTATAAAAAAATTAGCTATAATCAGAAGAAAACTTTTGCGTTTTATGCCTGTTTTTTTTTGTTTTTTAATTACATTACAATATAATTTGTTATATGTACACATAAAAAAAAAGTGAAGGTTTATTTTTTTTTTTTAGGGCATTGACATTTAAAGTTTTTTATATGGAAAATATACCTTTTGTAAAAATAAAAAAAAATATGAACAGTACATGTTTTTTTTAAAAAAAAAAAATAAAATAATAAAGAAAATAGGATATTTGAACAGCCATTCTTCAATTAATATTATTCTCCTTATATTTTTAAAGAAAATGACACAATAATTGTAAGAAGCAATTTTTATTATTTTGTTAGACCTTCATATAACATAAAAAATGTACATTCACATTTGACCATTAAGATAGATATAAAATAATAGTTGTAATGTTTCTTAATATTTTAAAGGAATGGAATTGATGTTCACAAGTACTTCCTTTCCTCTCGTTCCAAATAAAATCCAGAAAAATTATACGTACTACTTTTGTCTATAAAATATAAACTCATATATTCCTTCCTCGTCATTCTCTTTTACGCATGACAGGAAAAAAAAAAAAAAAAAAGTTTCTCTATCATATATATTTCAGGCAAAATATTACGTTATGATGGTAAATATATATTTTTGGCGTGTTCAGTATATACATATATAGTGGAAATTACAGGCACTATGACAAAGACACACCATACGGGTGTTGCATATACGTTAATTTTTTAACTTTTGATAATAATACTTTTCTTCATGCAAAATATATTAGTATAACCTTTTGTTAACATTTCATGGGTGAGTTTTTTTTTTTTTTTTATTCAGCCCCTACCACTTATTACTTTTAAGAAATAAAATATATATAATTTAAAAGAGAAAGAACAGTTTAATTAAATATTTATTCTACTTTTTAACCATATATATATGCGCATATATGTACATATGAATCCATGTACATATTAATAAGTGCCAAAAATGCACGTACAACTGTTGTAAGGTAAGGTAAATGTTGCTATAAATATTTCATTAAGATCAAGCGGAAAAATTATGAAGAGGATATAAATTTGGTTACTTGTTTATGATTCATTTTTTATATTATACTCTTTAATGACACTTTGGTTCTATTCACAAAAAAAAAAAAAAAAAAAACGACATCAAATATTGCAGAAATTATGCCCCGATATTTTTTTTTTTTTTGTGTATGTGTGTGTTAAAAAAAGGTATATTTAAATAGCAGCCTTTGATTTTAAACATCCATAGGATAAAATTATTCATATATACGCGACATATATAATTATGTAGATACCCATACCCCCACATATATCTATCTATATCTATATATCTATCTATATCCATATATATATATCTATCTATATCTATCTATATCTATATATATCTATATATATCCATATCTATATATATCTATATCTATCTATATCTATCTATATCTATCTATATCTATCTACATCTATCTATATCTATCTACATCTATCTATATCTATATATATGTATATCTATATATATCTATCTACATCTATCTATATCTATATATATGTATATCTATCTATATCTATCTACATCTATCTATATCTATATATATGTATATCTATATATATCTATATATATGTCTACATTAACGTCGTAATATTGGAAATAATATTATTCTTGCATAACCCTTGACTGATTTATGCCCCCTCTACATCTTAGTTGCTATAAAACAAAAAAGATATTATATGTAATAAATTTTTTGTAAATAATATTTATTGATAAAAGTATTTCTTTAATTAATCTACTTTGGAAAATAACATAATAGGAATGTACTTTGTCTCTCATTTACTCATATGAAAAGTTATTTGTGTGATATCCAAATCATACGTGAGCATAACAACTTATACGGGTTTTTAAGCTAAAGTATACCTTTCTTTGATTTTTTTATTTTCTTTTTCTTCTTTTTTTTTTTTGCTTGTATAATGAGAAAAAACAACTTTTTAATTGTAATTTTAATAATTTAAAAAAAAAAAGTTTTTCAAAAATTTAAAAAAAAATCAAAAATTTACTTATAAATAGTTCGACAAAATGAATCAGGAATTGAAAAACAAAATTTCTCTTGTATAATATATATATACTTAAAAGGGGAAAAAAACATATACACATATACATATACGTATACCCATATACGTACATAATATATATATATATATATAAACATAAATACATATAAACGTGTTAATTATTAAAAGAATGAAGATTAAAGATATAATAAGCGAAAAAAAAAAAAAAAAATGGAAAAACCACAAGTTAATTAAAATTTACGCAAGCATAAATCTACATGAATAATATGTGTATTAAATTTAAAAAGAATTTACGTCATGTATATTAAAAATATTATTCGCTATAATTTTTTCACAATTTTATCAAATATGGAGCAAAACAGGGATAGTCATACAAATAAATAAATACGTAAATATACAAGTTAATGATTATGTAAATATATTATTACATATGTTTAATGTCTATCTAATTATATAAATAAATGAATGAATGAACATGATAGATAAATGCAAATTTAAAAATCTTTTAAAAACGAAACATACATATGTACGCATATATATGTATACACATATATATGTATACACATATATATATATATATATATATATATATGATAAAATAAGTAGCTTCTCTCTACAATACTTTTTACCGAAGCAATTTTATAACGCATTTTAAGAACATTCCCCCCTCATCCTGCATTCTGAAATATTTGCACACACAAACACAAATACCGTATCAGTGCTACTATGCATAATTAAACACTTCACATAATATTATCTACAAGGAATAATTTTGAAAATTAAAAAAAAAAAAAAAAAAAAAAAAAAAAAAAAGAGGGAACGATAATAGGATGGGAAAGAACGTATCCGAAAGGGGAAGACGAAAAAATGTGTTACATACACACACACACACACGTTACGTTTTTATGTCATTGAAAGATTTATAACCAAATTGTCGGCCGCTTTGTTGTAGTCAACATGTACATCCATATCATCAACTAACTCTTTCTTTAAGTACATTATTGCAAATTTCGTCATAATAACACTTTCAATAAATATAAGAGTTGGTCTTGCTCCTAATTCTGGATCATAGGACTGGTCAATAATATAGTCAATAGCTTTTTCTGATACAGAAATACGTATATTTTTTTCTTCTAAACGTTTTTCTAATTTTTTAAATCTTAACTTAACAATTTGATGTAAATTCTTTTTATTTAATGGTTCAAAAATACCAATTTTGTCAATTCTGTTAACGAATTCTGGTTTAAACACTTTTTTACATTTTTTAATTAGTTGAATTCTAAGATCTTCAAAAACTCTTTTATATTCCGGTGTATCTGAATTATCTGCATCAAAGAATAATTTCTTTTTAAATAATTCTGCACCTAAGTTAGATGTCATAATAATAATGGTGTTTGAAAAATCAATATTTCTTCTATGATTATCATTAATATAACCATCTCCTAAAATTTGTAAAAGAACTTTAAAAACATCAGCATGAGCTTTTTCTAATTCATCAAAAAGAACAACTGAATGTGGTCTTTCTCTAACTGCTTCGGTTAACTGACCAGAATCACTAAACCCTACATATCCTGGTGGACTACCAGTAATTTTAGAAACAGAATGTGCTTCAGTAAATTCAGACATATTCACACGAATTAAATTATCCTTAGAACTAAATAATTCAACTGCTAAAGTTTTGGCTAATTCTGTTTTACCCACACCAGTAGGTCCTAAGAATAGAAAGGTACCTATTGGTTTTTCTGGATCCTTCATACCTGTTGCTGCTTTAACAACTGCATCACTTAACGATTTAATAATATCTTCATTACCTATAATAGATTTAGATAAACTATTATATAATTTTAAAGCACCTTTTGATGATTCAAAGGACAAGGAACCAAGGGGCATACCAGAATCTCTTAAATAGATATAAGAAACATGTTCTTGATACAAAGCATCAACATTCATAGCATTATGTGTTTTTGCCTCAATATAAGCTAATGTTTCTTTATATACTTCCATATATTTTTCTTGTGCTTCTTTTAAGCTATTCTGTAATTCTATAGGTGGTTCTTTATTTGCATATATATAATTCTGTACTAATTCTTTTAATTCATTTAATTTTTTTTCGATTTCTTTTTTTCTCTTTAACCTTTCTCCAGATATGACATATTCTTCATAATATTTTTTTAATGATTCTTTTTTCTCTTCAAAATCTTTAATTAGTTTATTATATTTTCTTTTTGATACCTTATCAACATCCATTTCTAATGTACTAATTTCGTAGGATAATCTTTCTATTTCTCTTTCAGTTACATCTATAATTCTTGGCTTACCTGACAACTGTACTTGTAAAAAGGAACAAGCTTTATTTAATAAGTCAATAGCTTTATCTGGTAAATATCTGTCTTTAACAAAACGATCAGACACCTTTACAGCAGCAACTAATGCTTTATCTGTAATACGAATATTATAAAAGCTTTCATATTTACTTTTTAATGATCTTAAAATTTTGATTGTATTTTCAACAGAAGGTGGTTCAACTAAAACTTTTTCAAATCTTCGTTCAAATGCTGAACAGCTTTCAATAAATTTTCTATATTCAGCTATAGTCGTTGCTCCAATTAATTTAATTTCTCCCTTTGATAAAACAGGTTTTAATAAATTAGCTGCATCAGCACCTCCTTCTGCTTTACCTGCACCTAGTAATAAATGTATTTCATCAACAAATAAGATAATTTTATTCTTTTTATTTTTTAATTCTTTTATAATATTTTTCATTCTTGATTCAAATTCTCCTCTATATGATGTTCCGGATGTAAATTTTCTAAAATTTAAACTAATAACTGTATATCCTAATAACTCCTTTGGTACATCCCCTTTTTCTATTCTATACACAAGACCTTCTACTATAGTAGTTTTACCTGTACCTGGATGACCAACTAAAACTGGACTATTCTTATTATATCTTAATAATGATTCTATCACAGCCCTTATTTCTTCATCTCTTCCATATATACCATTTAATTTTCCATTTCTTACCTTTTCATTTAAATTTGAACCAAATTGTTCTATATATAAATTTCCTAATTTCCCATCTTTATCTTTCTTTGTTTTTTCTAACTTACTTTTTAACACTCCTTTTACAGCTTCATCTGTTAAATACACCTCATTTAGAATCTCGTTTACAAGTTCATCTGTCATCAAACCAATTAGCAGATGCTCTACATCTACCTTCTGACTTTTATATTTGCTTGCCAATGCTTCTGCTTCTGCTAGAACCTCCTTTACTTCGTCCGAGTATGTGATCCTAACTTTATTGTCCAGAGGCTAAAAGGGGGGAGGACAAATAAAAAAAAAAAAAAAAAAAAAAAAAAAAAATGTGCACTCAGTGAAAAAACATAAACAAAAACAAATACATATGCAACCATGTAATGACTATATCCATGCAGAAGAACAAATGAGGGATATGTCGTTGATCAAGAAGAAGGAGTAGCGTCCACACACACATACGTATGTGTGTAGAGGTATGTTCTTGTGTTTGCATTATATCTGCCCATGAGTGCAGTACACATGCGACCTTGCTTTCTTTGTGAATGGTTCAAAAATGGATCAACGTTTTTGTCATGATACTTCGCTCCTCTTCTTCTCTTTCATATAAAAGCATACTCTCAAGTAAGCATTAACATCATATGTATGTATAATAAGGTATAACACTTAGTGTACACTTATATTTTGAGCATAAATTTATAGGTACGTACCGCTCCAACTCTAGTTTGCTCCAAAGCTGAGTCTATGTATTCCTTCAAATTACTGGCATTCACATTATTCTCCTTGAGTAAATTTGAACCTGCGCAATTAGGAGAAAAAAAATAAAATAAAAATATACAGACAAGTACATAAACAAACTAACAAACAAACGAACTAACAAACAAACGAACTAACAAACGAACGAACTAACAAACGAACGAACTAACAAACGAACGAACTAACAAACGAACGAACTAACAAACGAACGAACTAACAAACGAACGAACTAACAAACGAACGAACTAACAAACGAACAAACGAATTAACAAACTAACAAAATAAATGAATAAATGAATAAATAAAGCAAAAAGGCAGTATGCACCAATCGGAATACAATACCTCTCCCCTCTTTTCTCTTCTTACAAAAAAGAGCAAAACATGCGCGAACGAATATTTTTGCACACACACACTCTGTCTACGTTTTCATTTTGTCTTCCTTACCATAGTCGCTCTTTGCCAAAGCTGTCAAGATATGTATTGGCTTTAATTGGCTATGACCATATCGCTTAGCTATGCTCTTTCCTGCATTCAAAATGTTTATAGTTCTGTTTAGGTAATTTTCATTCTAAAAAGAAAACGAAGAAGTTAAAGAATATATATAAAATATAGAAAACATTGAAAAAACATAAAATATTGTAAAACATGAGAAAATATAAATTAACAAAATTGGATCAACAGTTGGTTTGACCCAGAAATATGCATCCATATGCCGCCATATACAGCCCATACGCAGCCAATACCTCCTGTGTCTTCACTTATGCGATCGTCAGTATATACATAAGTATATACATAAGCATATATATTTATATATATATATATATCACAGCAATGCAACACCAAGCATGATTGTCCTATAACCCATTCTTTCCATAATGCAATTCATAATATACTTACCCCCTGATTGTTATCTGCTGAGCAAAGCCCTAGGTTACTCTTATACAAAAAAAATAAGGTTGATAAAATGAAAATATAGCTCTTTAAAAATTTCCTTATCATTTTCACAATGGGTTGATGATAAATAAAATTAAGATTATTTAATATATGTATATATTATATATATTTACGTATACCTCAATGAAACAACTGCGTTAGCTTCATTGATGCATTAACAGTGAAATACAATGAAAAAAATTAAATTAACACTAGTGTTTAGAACGGTTTAAAATAAAAAGATATACGAATAAAATAAAATCGAGATATATATCCAAGTAAAACGAAATAAATCGATGTAAAATCTTGTAAATAAATATAAAAAGAAAGGATATTAATGGAAATAATGGATGAGAAAAGAAAAAGAACCAAAGAAAAGGTAAAAGCGATTTGGTTTATAATAATTTAATTATATAAATGTTACGTATGAAAATAAATATGAATATATATATTTCTACGTCTCTTGTTAACTTTTAAGTAAAACAAAAACCTGGAGAAGGCACAAAAAAATTTATCTATATCATTTTTCTTTTTATGTTCACAAAAAAAAAAAAAAAAAAAAAAAAAAAAAAAAAAAAAGAAATAAAAAAAAAAGCAGGAAAGAGAAATGAAAAAAAATCAAACAGAAATACTCATTACTGCACAGATATATACATGTATACATCTACACATGCATGTACACACATATATAAATATAATGCAAAAAAAAATTTTCCGTTAACAGTAAAATTCGTATATAATATGTTACACATAATACTTCATTGTTATTACATAATTTATTTTCTTTTGTTTTATACTCATGTGCTTACGGACCTTGAAAATGGTAAGTGTATGTAAGCTGCTAATATCACATATGATATATATTGAAGTGTATATGTAAATATAAAAAATACGTAAAATATATGCATATATGTACATATATATATATCACATACAACGCAGAGCACGAGACGTGTTGTTTTAGAAAATCAAAAATCTAAATAAATAAAAAGAAAGTAAAATAAAATTATATATACGTAAAAACTTTAAATTATAAATATATCTGTACTAATAATGTACATACATAATAAAATGCATATTTAACTTTTGCAAAAAATACAATGTGAGATAAGGGGGAGGGAAAAAAAAAAAAAAAAAAATCAAGTATCAATGATATACTATTTAATTTTAAACATAAAACATGTAAGTTCTGAAAAATTGTACATAAACTAAAAAATTAATTTGGTACGGAGTATGGTGTATATGTCTATACATACACATATACATATATAGATATATACATATACGTGCGTGTTGAGCTACTATTCCCTCTTTAATTCTCTACATTTACATGTGTACGCTTGTACCACATTTAAAAAGAATCGTTCTCTACAATAATATTCATAAGTCGTAGTAAAACACGTTGAACGATAACTTAAATCTTTGAACATATGTACACACGCTTAAACACGCACATAATAGGTATACATTACTATATATATGTGTATATATATATAGGTATATTTACATATTTATATATACTTATATATATGTTTATACATATAAGCTTTACTTATGTACAATAATGGTAAGGTCATGAGAAAACAAAAATATTGAAATTCCTTAGAAAATATATGGAAATAGTAAGTTTCAAAGAGAGTTCATAACTGTATATGTATATATATATATATATGTATATATATATATATATAGATAGATAGAAATATAAATAAATGCGTGTATAGGTATATAAATATATATATATAATTATATATAAATAAATATATATATATATGTGTGCTAAGTAATAGTACTTAATTTCATGTTTCTTATATTAACTTTTTATATGTAAACGCATTAATGAATATATTTTGTTATTGTCAATATATTATAAATTTAATTATTCGAATTGTATATAAAATTACATAAAAAAAAAATGAAATAACCCTAAAGTATAATATACCATCAAAATTGAAGAGAAAAAATTGAAAAAAATTAAAAACGTTATAAATCTCTAAAACAAAAAAAAAAAAAAAAAAAAAAAAAAAAATTGTGCAAAGAGTATAAAATTATTAGATTAAAAAAAAAAGAAAATTTTTATTAAACTTTCTTCTATTATGCATGCGCTTGATCGTGTATACTCGAAATTGTAAAGGAGCTTAACAACCATAAAAGAAAAAAAAAAAAAAAAAGCTTTTCACTTTTTTCTTATAAGAAGTATATTCATATGTATATTTATATTTATTTGTTTGTTTGTTTGTTTGTTTGTTTGTTTGCTTATTACTTTGTTAATTCGTACGTTTGTTTCTTGGTACATTAGTTTATTCGTTCATTTGTTTTTTTATTTTGTATATGTACAATTCCAAGAACAAAAAATTTATAAATGGATATATATATTATATATATATATATATATATATATAACAATATATATAGCAATATATATAACAATATATATTATACATAAATATAATGTATATTAATGATCCTTATTTATTTAAAATAATACACAAAAAAAAAAAAAAATATATTTAAATAATAAAAGGGAAACAAAAAACAAAAAAAAAAATTTTTTAAAAGAAAAAACAGGGACTTACTATTTTTTTATGGTAATAATCACAGCAGATTAAAAATGTGAAAGTGTATAAATCAGCATTATAATAAAATTAAGGTTAAGCACATACATGTATTTAATATATTATATTTACGTATATGTTTATGTACAAAATCTCATCAAATTTTGAGATAAAAAGAACGAACGTAATTACTCATTTTTCATTTTCGATATGTCGCTGTGTTAAATTTTTTCGAAGCATTCCATTTTTTTAAGTATTTGTGCGTTGAGCTTCCTAAACTGTGTAGCTACATAAAACATCAATAATACTAACGTTAAAATTTTCGTATTTTTTTACTCTTACTGTTACTGTTACTGTTGCTTTTTTTTTCTTTTTGTTTTATTTTTTTTTTCTTTTTGTTTTATTTTATTTTCTTTTTTCTTTTTTTTTTCTTTGTTTTATTTTTTTTTTT